>NW_027362762.1:518033081-518265581 GCF_046119375.1 Phyllobates terribilis | reverse complement strand
TATTGAAAGCTCATCGACAGCTCCAAAGTGTAAGTGTGGATTCAGAAGAACAGCATGTATCTGCCTCTAGCTCCTCTCGCCTCCCCATAGAACTGTATATGAAAGACTGTATTAAAGGGGTCGTCCACTACTAGGACAATCCCTTCTAAATCTGAATGTTTGTCCCCATTAAAATAAAAACACCTATACTCACCTGCCGTGCCGGCACCGTTCCAGAGGTGTCAGCACTCGCTTTCCTGGGGCTCTCATTTGTATGTTATGACACGTGAGCCCTGCGGACAATCAGAGCTGGCGTCACAGTCCCCGGCTTTGGCGTATACATAATCAAGAAGAAATGAGAGCTGCGACTGGCCGCTCAAATACTGTTGATTACAAATACGTCCAAAGACGGGGACAGTGACGCCAGCTCTGATTGTCCGCAAGGCTCACGTGTCATAACCTCACATGAGCCTCGGGAACGCGACTGCCGACACCACTGGAACGGTGCCGACACCACTGGAACGGTGCCGACACCACTGGAACGGTGCCGACACCACTGGAACGGTGCCGACACCACTGGAACGGTGCCGACACCACTGGAACGGTGCCGACACTGGGGGCGAGAATAGGTGTTTTTATTTTCAAGGGACAAACATTCACATCGAGAAGGGGTTTTCCTAGTAGTGGACAATCCCTTTAAAGTGTAAGTGCCTCTAGCTCCGCTTCCCTCGACAAAGAACTGTATATGAAAGTCTGTATTAACTTGTGAATTGAGAATGAATAAGGCGTCCAGGAAGAGAAAAAAGCTGATTTTTTTTGTAATAAAATATATTACAAAGTTGCTTATTTTCACATGTACTATTGATTTATGAAATAAATCCAGTTTTCCTTGCATATTGGCTCTCCCAACCAGCAGCACTGCAGTTCTAAGTTTCATTCATTTTAAACTCAGGCTCAACGGGGTCTCAGAAATCAGACTTCATACCAATCAGAAAAAAATGACTTATCCTAGCAGTATGACATCACTTTCTATGGTATGATTAACCTTTCATCATTAACTTTCTGACTTCATAAGAGGAATAACGAGAGCAAAGATTGCTGGAAACGCATCCAGGGCAAGTTATGTGACCTTCTGCTGAGAACTTGATTGGTCAATAAGGACTTGTCACTTGCCGTTAACATACATTTTTTTTTACATGGTGTAAATGTCGATGTTCTCTTGAATCTGGACTTTTTTTATTTTATTTTGTGCCTGTCTGTTCCTGAAATTTGGCACCTTCTTCCCTGTATATAAATCTAGACTTTTTAGCTAACTGGGTGTGTAGCTCAGAGAAGACTCACATAGAGAAGAGTTGAGGACCACGTTCCCTGAATAGCAAGGTTATATTTACATACAAGGAAGAGTGGGCCATATTTCAGGAACAGAAAGGTGAAGGAACACCACAAAACCATACTCCAATCCAGGAGAACAGCAGCATTTGCACCAGGTAAATAAAAATTATACATCAATGGCGAGTGCCAGATTCTCTTTAAAGCTTAACCCCTTTGTGCACACTGCAGAGTATTTCACAACCAGGGTGTGTATGCAGCAGAATGAAGAGCTGGGCAAATGCCGGCTGTAATAAATACATGGCATCTGCCCATAACAGCTGTGATCAGCGGTAGCTTTGATTGCAGATGTTTAACTATTAAAATGCCACTGTCAATCACTGATAGCGGCATTTAAATGGCGTGATTGCCAAAGCCCTCTGACCAATGGGTTATGATGGCAGCCGGGGCCTGCTGAAGTCTACTGCCACCGCCATCTTCGTAGTCCACTCAAGTTCAGCTTTAGTCTGAGCGTCAAAGGAGACCGCGATTTATACTATATACTGCACCACTATGAAAATGCAGGATATAATATTAGCACTCAAACAATCGCAGATTAAAATATAAAAAATAAAATAAAAAATTCTTTAAAAAATATTAAATATATCAACCCCTTTTCCCAGTTTTAACCCCTTAAGGACCGAGCCACTTTGTACGTTAATGACCGGGCCAATTTTTTTAATTCTGACCACTGTCACTTTGTGCAGTAATACCTCTGGAACGCTTCAACGGATCCCCCTGATTCTGAGATTGTTTTTTTGTGACATATTGTACTTCATGACAGTGGTAAAATTTATTTCATATGACTTGCATTTATTTGTAAAATAAACAGAAATTTGTCGAAAATGTTTAAAATTTTGCAATTTTCAAACTTTGAATTTTTATGCCCTGAAATCAGAGAGATATGTCACACAAAATAGTTATTAAATAACATTTCCCACATGTCTACTTTACATCAGCACAATTTTGGAACCAAAATTTTTTTTTCTTAGGGAGCTATAAGGGTTAAAAGTTGACCAGCGATTTCTCATTTTTCCAACAAAATTTACAAAATCATTTTTTTTAGGGACCACATCACATTTTAAGTCACTTTGAGGGGTTTATATGACAGAAAATACCCAAAAGTGACACTATTCTAAAAACTGCACCCCTCAAGGTGCTCAAAACCACATTCAAGAACTTTATTAACCCTTCAGGTGCTTCACAGGAACTGAAGCAATGAAGAAGAAAAGAATTAACATTTCATTTTTTTTTCACAAAACATTAAATTTAGACAAAAATTTGTATATTTTCACAGGGGTAACAGATAAAAATGGACCCCAAAATTTATTGTGCAATTTCTCCTGAACATGCTGATACCAAATATGGGGAGGAAAACTGTTTTGGCGCATGGCAGGGTTCGGAAGGGAAGGAGCGCCATTTGACTTTTTGAATTCAAACTTTGCTGGAATAATTAGCGGATGCCATGTTGCGTTTGGAGAGCCCCTGATGTCCCTAAACAGCAGAACCCCCCCCCACAAGTGACCCCATTTTGGAAACTAGACCCCTCAATGAACTTATCTAGATGTGTGATGAGCACTTTGAACCCCCAGGTGCTTCACAGAAGTTTATGACAGAGACGTGAAAAAGAAAAAAAAAAAAAAAAATCACAAAAATTTCTTTTTAGCCCCAAATTTTTTATTTTCACAAGGGTAACAGGGGAAAATGGACCCCAAAAGTTGTTGTGAAATTTCTCCTGAGCACGCCGATACCCTATATGTGGCAGAAAACCACTGTTTGGGCGCATTATCCGGCGCTCTACGCTGAGCACTTACTTTGGGGTTTCCATCTAAATCTCCAAATGACATAATTCAGATGAAACCGCTGCGGGATCCATTCACTATAATGAGATGAGGCAGCAGAGTTACTCTGGACTCCGTCTGGCCTCTGTTCAGCGTTATCCTTCTTTTCAGAGGTGCACAAAACTGTGGCTGACCGCGCTTTTATTTACGCCTAAAAAAATGGACACCGCCGGATCATAGGTCAGGCGCCGTCCACAGTGCCTCCCATCTGTCTCATTACAAGGAATCTTCCGTCATGGGTTCCGTCTGAATCACGTATTTCAGAGATTTACACGGAAACCCCGGTGTAAGCACTCAGCGCAGAGCGCAGGATACATGTGCGCTGAGCCATACTGCGATCTTTGGGAGGCAGAATGAACAAATCTGCAGCAGGTGAAGAATTGGTTTTATATATTTTTTACGTCGTTCCTTGTGCAGTATAAAAGTGATGAGACGACTTTATTCTTCGGGTCGGTGTGATTACAGCCATGCCAGATTTATATCAGGTTTTTATGATAGACAGCTGTCACACACTAAGAGACGCTTTTTTTTTGCAAAAACTAATGTTTGCATCGCCATATTTTGAGAGCTATAATTTTTCCATATTTTGGCCGACAGAGTCATGTGATGGCTTGTTTTTTGCGGGATGAGTTGACGTTTTTATTGGTACCACTTTTGGGCAAATTACATTTTTTGATCGCTTTCTATTCAGATTTTTGGGAGGCAGAATGAACAAAAAACAACAATTCAGGATTTTTTTGTTGTTATTTGTGTGGTAAAATTGATAAGGTATCTTTAATCTTCGGGTCAGTACGTTTACAGTGGTACCACATTTATGTAATTTTTTTATGTTTTTGCGCTTTTACATAATAAAACTTTTATAGAAAAAATAATTATCTTTGCATCGCTTTATTCTGAGCACTGTAACTTTTACATTTTTCGGATGATGGAGCTGTATGGCGGCTTGATTTTTGCGGGACAAGATGACGTTTTCAGCGGTACCATTTTTATTTTTACCCGTCTTTTTGATCGTGTTTTATTTGACTTTTTTCCAGTGGCATGATGAAAAGTCATAGTTTCTAATGTTTTTTTTTTTTTTTTTATGCTGTACACTGAAAGGGTTAACTAGTGTGACACGATTATAGATCGTGTCATTCTGGACGCGGCGATACCAAATACGTGTACTCTTTTGTTTACTTATTTTTTTTTACCTATAAATATGTATTTATTAGTGTAATATTTTTTATTTATCTAAAATGTTTTTTTAGATTTTTACAATTTTTTTTTTTTTAAAGTTTTTGCAATACATTATACCTATATTGAAAGCTCCTGAGACCATGCTGTGCATTGGTCTCAGGAGCTTTCCATAGCTTGGTGACCTGGGGGTCGTCATGAAGACCCCTGGTCACCATGACAACGGTCTGGCCCCGCGATGTCGTCACGGGGGAGCCGACCTGAAGGCAGAGGGAGCTCCCAGCCCTCTGCCTGACTCCTGAACACTGTGATCGTGCTCGATCGCAGTATTCAGAGGGTTAACAGCCCGGGGCGGCGCTGGCACCGTTCTGACCGATCTCAGCGATCTGGGTGCAGGGACTGATGGCATGGGTCCCTGCACCCCTTCTCGTGCTGCTCAGCTGTCACAGACAGCTGTCGGCACTAAACTGGCACAGCGTGTTTACACGCTGTGCCAGTTCAAAGCTATGACGGACACTGCACGACAAGGAGCAGTAACTTACACCCGCTCATGCCGTGCAGTGTCCATCATTGAGCGATATGGGGTTAAAGGAAAGAAATAAAAAAAACAATAACAATGGGTATCGACTAGTCGGTAAAAGTCTGGTGTATTAAAATAAAAAACATATTTTAAATATTATTATTATGCTTTCCTCATATAGCGCCATAATATTCCGCAGTGCTTTACATACATCATCATCTGTTGAACTTCGAAAAAAAAAAAACCGCTATGTTTGCGTTTTTTCATTGAATAATAAGTGTTCATTTGCATGTACCCCAAAGTGTTATCAATAAAAAGGTTTGACTGGCAAAAATACAAGCCCTCCCACAGCTAAATAAAAAAAGTTACAGGTCTCAGAAAATGGTGACACAAACAAAATTTGTAAAAATTATTATTTTTTTTTTACTAATTTTAGATTTTTTTTCCATTACTAAAATCTAAAAAAAGGACACCAGTTTGGGATCGCCATAATCGTACTAACGGGAAGAATCATGTTACCATTTCATTTTTATAGCATAATGAACTCCGTAAAAACAAAACCTGACTAACAATGTCGGAAATGCGTTTTTTTCACAATTTCACCCCATTTGGAATTTTCTCCCCATTTTTCAGTATCTGATAAGGTACAATGAATGGTGTCATTTAAATCTACAACTCGTCCTACAAAAAGTAAGCCCTCATATAGACGGAAAAATAATATGATTATGGCTCTTAGAAGAAGAAAAAACTAAAGCACAAAAGTGAAAAATCGGCCTGTCCCAAAGTGGTGAATATAATTGGGAAATCAGCGTTTATTCATCAAGGAGCCATTGGCTTCTGAAGAAGAGCGGATTTTCTTCTTAAGCATTGTACCAGAATGTGTGAGCACCCAAAACAACACCAAAAAGAAATGGTCTGGAGGGGGGAAATGCCGGGGATTAATGTGCAGAGACCATAGAGAGACTGCATGTTGCTCAGGCAGCGATCACCTGAGTATAAGGAGACGCTGCTTACTAGATGTGATTCATTCTCACAGAGCAGCTTTTCAGGCTAATATTCCAGTATAACTGGTTTAGCCAGAAAAGTATAAAGAGTATATTATGCAATAAACATAGTAGATGTGACTCCTAAACATGAGAAGCAGGCTGGTGGGCTGGATAATAGGCAAGAACAGCTCTGAAGCTGCAACTTTCATATCTTCACACTTCAATTTTTCTTGGTAAAAACAATGTGGCTGATGTTGGTAGAGCTGCAAAACAGGTCCTCTGCATAATCAAGATGTAATGGGCAATATGGAAAAACACTCAATGGGGAGGGGTCTAAAGATTATTTAGGCTGTATGCCCCTCATGTGTGCCCCTGATGAGTGCCCCTGATGTGTGCCCCTGATGAGTGCCCCTGATGAGTGCCCCTGATGTGTGCCCCTGATGTGTGCCCCTGATGTGTGCCCCTGATGTGTGCCCCTGATGTGTGCCCCTGATGAGTGCCCCTGATGTGTGCCCCTGATGTGTGCCCCTGATGAGTGCCCCTGATGAGTGCCCCTGATGAGTTTTTGATGTGTTTCCAACGCTGCGTCTTAAAGTTCCAGGAAAGTGGATGGGATTTATAGAACTCTTATACCCACTGTGCTTTTTGTACACAGCGCAAACGGACCTGAGATTTAAGTGCAGATTTTACCCATAGACTTGCATTAGATGGGGTATAATGCGCAGGTTAAAATGCACGTGTTTTTAGCGTGTTTTCTAAGCAGAAATGCACTAAAAACACATGTAAACTGAATAAGAAGTTTTATCAAAGCCAAATACCAGGAAGTATCAAACACAAAGCAGCTTTGTTTAAAACATGACATATCAACAAGAGACAAAAACTGCAGCGCCAAATGCGCTATGAAAAATCATGCAAAAAAACACTCAAAAAAGCAATGAAAAAGCACAAGTAACCTAAATTACTTAACAGGTGCAGAAATTCTACATCATGAAAAGCTCAGCAAAAGCTCATTGTGGGAACATGGCCGTAAAGAGGCTTTTTGTCTTTAGTCAATTCAGCTCCACGGAGATCACAATAGTTGGCATATGATACTAGTTAGAAAATCAGAAGTTTCCTTTAATTTTAGGAAATGATTGAACGGTTTGGAGAATGTCAAATATAATATCCTGTACTGTATAAAGTGACTTGTACATTGGTGATGGGTATTTTTAAAGGGAACCTGACAGCTGATACATACTGGTCAATCTACGGGCAGCATGTATGAGGCACTGGCTGTGTGATCTCCGCCACATATGTTTGACTCTGAAACGCTGCGGCGTTTCAGAGAAAATCTTGCTTTAAAAACTGGCTGGGGACTGAGTCAAATGGATGACTAGCTGAGAAAGAGGGTCCCTGGCGGCTTCTCCCTGCCCACTGCCAATACCTGACAGGTCTCTTCCTATACACGCATGCAGGGAAAGACCCGTCACTTAAGGGGAGTGGGCAAGGAAAAATCACAGTGTCTTAGGATCAAAAATACCTGGCTGAGATCATACAGCCCATGCCGGATACATGCTGTCCATGGATCAGGTCCAAATTAAGAATCAAGGGAAACGGTCAGCACAAATTGACTGTTCAAATGAAGCATATCACCTTGTAAGAGACATAGCACTAATACAAATCATATCTTTAGTATCCAAATCAATTGGTGCTTTTGCCATAAATCTGTCTTTCTTCGAATATGCTAATGAGGTGCTGGGTGCTCCCCGGGCGTGGCTGAGCAGTTCAGTGCACCTTCCCACCTACCTGTTTTCCAGCTATCTCTGCCTTCTTCTTCCTTGATTGACAGTGGTTTTTACTGGAGCCAAAAAGAGGTAGAGAAAGATAGAAAACTAGTAGCTGGGAAGATGCACTGAAGTGCAGAACCATGCCAAAGGAGCACTGAGCACCTCATTAGCATCATTGAATAAATAAGGATTTATGGCACATGGATTTCAACACTAAAGATAGGGACACAATACTAATAAAAATCCTAACAAAGTGCTGTGCTGGGTTTGATCAGTCATTGTCTGCCGACAGACTCTCTTAGATGTTAGGCCACCTATGGCCCATATAGTGTTGCACGTTTCATGCTGTCACATCCTATATACTTAAAAATCAAACACTTAAACGATCCACTATGAGTCAACGGGCAAAAAAAAGAAAAGGAAGAAATCATGATGAATCTGACTTTTCTGCCATGGACCCTGTAGACATAAAAGCCATGATGGCAATGTAAATAGCGTTATAAGAACGAGGACCCACAGAAATTGTCCGTTCTCTCAGTCATACAGGATTATGGAGAGCAGAACGATCCTGAGCGCAGAAGGGCAGAGGGCACAAGTACTGGCACTAATGGTAACGGTCACCCACGGTGTGTGCAGCACGCATGTGACTGTATGGAATTACCTGCAGGAGGTTCAGGGAGGACAAAGGCATTCAGCTGAACTGCATTTTTGGGTAAGGTAACCTCGACACTATCTCCAGCAGACACCACGAGCTTGTTGGTTACTAGAGGAAAGATAAAACCACAAAAATACATTTAGCTTGTATCTACACACATCTAGTGGACTGTGAACAAGCCATGGTGCAGAAATCCGATACATCAGAGGGCAAGAAGGTGAAGGAGGCCCATATTAAAATATGGTAGTTCTGTTTTGGACAAGAAATACATAAATGACATAACTGAATACTGGGGAATATATGACCCCCCTACATACCAGGGTAAGATATCAGGAGAGTGTCATAGATACATGCCAAAAACATCACATTGGTAATGTCTGTGATTTTGGACAAACACAGATCTCAGTGGACACTCTTTAAACCTTTTTGGTATGGCTAAAGATGCCCAATCACAGCAGATGACCCAATGAGGATACATGGGTAGAGGGGTTTACGGACTCTCCCCTAATATGGTAGATGTCGAGAATCGGTGTTTGGATCCTTTGTTTTCATGGGAGATAAGGTGAAACCTAACAATATTCTGAAGGTACATTTGTACATTTCTTATAACAAATATAACTCCTGAAACCCAAATAAATTACTAATACGACCAAATAATGGCTCTGCAGAGCATTACAGCCATCAGATGAACTATGGCTTACTGCATCATAAATGCTCAAACTCATTTGATATAATTGGCACGTGTAAATAGTATTTAAGGATGAACAGTCATTTACATTTTTATTTCATAAATCAATAGTTCACATGAAAATAAGCAGCTTTGTAATATATCTCATCAGAGAGACTTCCCCATTACTGAGAAAGGAGATGACAATTGGTGCTTTGAAAAACTATGGAGAGGGGAGGAGAGAGGATGAAAGAAGAGCCAGTGGTAGACCCAGAAATGCTGTTGCAAGTTCTACTGAAACATCATTTACAGTTCTCCATAGAACTCTATGAGCACCAACAGCCATCTCCTATGACAGTAATGGGAAAATCTGCATTCACTGCGACAAAATTTCTCATAAATTGAGAGTTTTGAAAGCGAATGATCAGTTCAGGAGGAGAAAGAAGTGGATTTAATAAGATATATTACAAAGTTTCTTATTTTCATGTGTACTATTGATTTATGAAATAAATTAAAAACTCTTTAAGTACTCAGCTACTGATTGGAATTGTATTTGGCCAGGCCTATTCATGGGGAGCTTGGGGAATAGCTCCCTATATCCCAGTTCCCTGGATAAGTGCAACATAGCCGGTAGTAGGATATTAAAGTTAATAGCAGTTAAACTCAATTTTTTAGTTATTGAGTGGACTCCACCTAATAATGGAAGGTTACAGGATAGATTTCGCCTCCATAGGGGAGTAGAGGCAGCTGACATTTAACTAAGGACATGAAAACCCTTTCAACAAAGGCCAACTGAAGCACCGCAGGAAAAAGAGGATTAAAATTTAATGTAACCTTTCAGAAAGCACTTTACCTTGACTGGTTTTCACTGGCAATAACTAAAGATTTTATAGCAATCAGAAAACACCAAGCTAGCACACCTTTACTAAATGTAAGTATGTGCAATACTACGAGCTGTGCTTCATCCTGAGCTAAGCTTTCTCCAAAACACTCAGCGCAGGTCAATCAATGCCTGGGAAATATCCACAATGTCCTCCGGTACTTAATTGGGACTCAATGACACTGGATTTTCTGCTCTGTGTGCATTTACCCTATGTTATGGCTGATCAGTGGAAAGTAAGTTAGAAATCAGTTAAAATGGATTTAGAACACCTTTAATTAATTCTGAAATCTCAAGAGATAATAAACAGGGTATGGAAGGAAATACAAAGGAATTTGTGCAAAATATATCAGAAATTGCCTACCTTTTCCTTTTTTTAATTTGTGGGTTGGCAAAAGGATACAGCAAGAGGCAAGGGAATACTTTGTTTCAACATTGTCAAGAGTCTTTTATGCCGAGGACAATGATTTACAGTACACCAGGGAGATAAGACAATACAAGTAGATCCTGAATGGCAATTATTGGCTGCAGGGATGCCTTCTGGCCCGGGATATGGGGGGCAGCGATTTCCTAGGACCGTTGGAACAATCAAGTGCTCTATTTCAAAAGCTAACAATGTCCCCTCTGAAACAAAGCTGGCTGTAGAGGAATAACCGCTAGATACATTGTTAAATATCTAAGCCCTAGTGGTTTTATACCGCAAAATACAGTATTTTCAAATTGCTGATTTTGCTTTTCTATTGACTGAATTCTATTGTGAGGCAGGTGATGTGCTACTGTATGCAATGGCACGGCTGATACTAATCACATAATTAACACATTGGCTCTCTAGTTTTCAAGGCTCAACATGTACACATATTTTTTAATATCTAGCTGGCTAAATTAATAGCTTTTGTTGTTGACAAAATAAATCAGAATTTAATGGGGATATAACCGCATTCACACAAGGCTTTTCAAAATCCTGATTCTCGGGATCAGTGGAAGTTATTCCCTATGTCATGGATAGAGGATAACTTCCAAAAATGAAGCAACTCTTTTTAGAACACACTGGGAATTGCAGGTTCATGCGATACAATTGTATATGGTGGGGGCTGACCTGACATTGCAATTGGTCATTGGTAAACTTGGTGCTATATTCATATATGGATGGTGGCTCTGGTGCTGTATTCCTGTACTGATGATGGCTCAGGTGATGTATTCCTGTACTGATGGTAGTTCTGGTGCTGTATTCTTCTGCTGCATTCATTTACTTATTGTGGTTCTAGAGATGTATTCATGTACTGATGGTGGTTCTGGTGATGTATTCATGTACTGATAAGGATTCTGGTGTTGTATTCATGTACTGATTATGGTTCTGGTGATGTATGTGTGTAATATTTTTGGTTCTGACCTGTAGTAATGTAGATGTAGATGTAGTAATCCTTAATTTGTTAAACTTAATCATTAGAGGGTTAGTATGCTTACACAAAACTGCAAATACAGCCGACTGAATTAGGCGACTAAGGGCACAACCCCTTTAAGTTTAGCCAAAACTTTGGTGACAGTTTATCTCTCCTGAGAGTAAAAGGATCTGGTGTTTACATTCAAAATGCCACATCCTTCTTTTCCCCCAACATCATCTGTAGATGAAAATGGTTGTCAGATCTCACAAAAATTGGCAGATATTGTCAAATTCAAAAATTTGTATGGGGGTCTTTATGGCTGTTACTTGCCCCATGTAGTGAAAGAATTATGGCCGCTTGGAACAACTATACGAGTAAATAACAAAAATGTGTGTGGCCGTGTCTGCAGAGCAATCGTTCAACGTTAATCATTAACCAACTTCTATCTAATGAATCACTTTCAGAATAACGAATGTCTTCCTATGAAATTAACATATATCTAGATTTTTGGGTATTAGTGACATGATAAGAATTGAGAAGCTCTGGAGACGTACAGAAGAGCACACAAAATAGGACAACACCGTCTGGCAAGGGATAGATATAATCGATGGTGGCACTCACCTAAGGGTATTGTGTGCAGGCACAACACCCATAAATGTATAGAAAGCCGCTGCTGCTACCCCGTGGCTGGAGGAAACGTTCTTCCAGAAGTTTAATGGCAAAAATGGAAGCTGGCACGTTTAGGCAGGCTGCGCTGTGGGAATGAAGAGCCTTGGGATTCCAAAACGGTTTTTATTAATACCAACGCGTTTCTGCGCCGGACCGGTGCCTTTCTCAAGGAAACAAAAAGGAACATAGGGGTAAGGCGAGTCAGCTCACGGCAAGTTAGTGTTCCTTAGGAGGTCATCGCACTGAACCGCCCTGGTATGGGTCGAGCACATGCACAGCAGGAAAAGAAGAAGATTTATCCAGCGATGATATTGTTAATAAAAATTAATTTCTTTTTATTCAGTTAAATTTAAAAGATAATCCAGTGGATAAAGTCAAAGCAACTACCATGCACCCTCCATGGCAATCCAGATCGACGCGTTTCGACTTGTTAGGTCTTAGTCATGATTTTGTTTCCAGGTGCCTTTCTCAAGGTATAAAAACCATGTGCCAGCTTCCATTTTTGCCATGAAATGATAAAAAGTGTCAGTTTAGAATAAGAGAAGGCACTTCTAATGAATGTATAGATGTGTATTGTACCCATAACACTGGGTTGTGATCTGTCCTAGATGTCATCTCTCTCAGTTATACAAACTGCATAAAAGCATACATAGAAGTTACACCAATCTGCTTACCTGGTGCTGTAGAGCTAGTAGGAGCAGGCGTTGGACGTGTGCTTGTGTTGCCAGGCACTAAGGCTGGTGCCAGTGTGACCAGACTTGCTTTTTCTCTACCTGATGTTGGTGGGTCATCAAATGGCAGTGATTCTGTGACATTGATCCTGTTTGATGGCTTGCCAGTGAATGAGCTGTCAGATGGTAGGACAGTAGGAATTACACTTGATGTATTCGTCTGTAAAAAAAAAAAAAAAAAAGGGGGGAGGGGGAGACAAAAATAATTTAGAACAAAAAATGGCAATATTTTTGTCACTAACTTCTAACCTCCAAAACTTAAATAAAATGATCACAGCAGGAGAGACTTGGATCTAAGCGGAATCTGGTTAAAGCTGTGGAAGCGCAGAATTTCAGCCCTGCAGGACTCGAGCAAGTGAAAATCGGAAATAAAACAATCAAGTAGAGAACCCATTCACTGTTTTTTCGTTGGCTCAAAATAAAGAAATCTGCATAACTTCTTTATCTGGTAGAAAAAAAAAAAGATAGCAACTGGACCATTCTTTTACAATGAATTCTATGGGAACGAATCATAGAGGATTGTTTCCATTTTGCATCCTTTTCTGCTCCATTTGTAACACATGTAGTTTTTTTTATACTGGATCCATTATAAATATATGACAACTGGCTATATGAACAGAGCCTAATGAATAATCCTTTGTTGGTCAAGTTTAGCTCCACATTCACATAAGGCTATGCTTACATGTGTGGTGGGCATTTCTGAAAACAGAATACAAGCCAGGGAAGGATGACAGACCCCATTGACTACAGTGTAGTCTGTTGGGTTACTGTTATTATGTCATTCTACTGACATTTCATTGGAAAAAAGACCTAGAATCTACAGCCTTACGTATGCCTATGAGGCTCCAGAGATCTGCAGTCAGTCTGACATCATGGCCATAAATGTCTGACATGGGAGGAGGTGTATGATAGCGGGTTACTACTCTCCTGCTAAGAGAGAAACATATGCCCACTCAGCTGACCACGTATGTTGTGCAGACAGCTGTGTAACCTGTATGGCCAGCCTTAGGCTCGAACTACACCTAGACTACTTATCACTCACTCTAAATAAATCACTTTCAAAATGCTGTGATGGCCCTCTCACCAGGAATACTTTGAATGGCTGCAAAGTGTTCTATTCGACAAGTGTCTGACAGTCATTTCAATGGCAGTCAGTCAGGGCAGGAGTCAGGTAACCCACACTTTGTACTCTCTTCCAACTATCTACTTTTTTCCTGCGTCCATATTCCTGTTTGCTTTTTTCATCCACATTCACCGCCCCATCCCCCCTCCATCACCACTCATCCACATCTGCCCTTCTCTCCAGCCCTCTCCCTTGTACAGCTCCCATGCTCTTTTTAATTTTCTGAAGAATCTCATTCTATCTTATCCAAAGATCCTGCACAAAAAACCACGTCACAAATCCAAAAACTATCTGCTCTTTCTCTTTTACTGCTACTACTCATTTCAGGGGATATCTCTCCTAATCCTGGTCCACCCTCCGCCAACCTCAACCTCTCCCCCACCTGACATCGAAACCCTGCTAACCTTATAAAATCAGCTGTACTCCTTCATCACCCTCATTCAGTTGTGCACTGTGGAATCCACGGTCTGTATGCAACAAGCTTCCTTTCCTGCACAATTACTTTCTGACCAATTTTTCTCTCTCAATTTGCTGGCCCTCACTGAAACCTCGATCCAGGATTCTGACACTGTCTCCCCCTGCCGCCATTTCTCATGGCGGCTTGCATTTTTCCCATTCCCCGAGACCTGCGAACAGACTTGGTGGTGGAGTCGGCATACTCCTGTCCCCACAATGCACCTTCCAGGTCATCCCCCCCAGTTCCATCACTCTCATTCCCTTCTGTTGAGGTCCACACCATCAGGCTCTTCCATCCCCTCTCCCTCAGAGTAGCAGTCGTATACCGTCCCCCAGGCTCACCAACCCAGTTCCTTGACCATTTTTCTGCCTGGCTGACGCACTTCATGTCCTCAGATTTACCAACCCTTATCCTGGAAGACTTCAACATCCCCAAAAACAGCACCACCTCCTCATCCGCATCCCAGCTTCTATCTTTAACCACTTCTCTTGACCTCTCACAGCTTTCAACCTATGAGACACACAAAGACGGAAACACCCTTGATCTGATCTTTGTCCGGCTTTGTTCAATCCCCCACCTAGATAACTCCCCTCTCTGATCATAACATTCTCTCCTTCACGCTCACAAATCCTCGCCCGCCCCAGCACACTCCTACCTATCACACATTCAGAAATCTACAATCCAAAAACCCTCATACACTTACAGACTGCCTTCACTCATCACAGTCTCCAATCTCCTCTCTGTTCTGTCCTGATCTGGCTGTAAACCACTACAATGACACCCTCAGAAGCACGCTGGCCCAAGTAGCGCCTCTCACTCTCAGAACCTCTAAACACAGAGTAAAACAGCCCTGGCTCACACCGCAAACCCGATTTCTCCAGCAATGCTCCAGAAGTGCCGAACGCCTATGGAGGAAAACTCGCACACTAGAAAACTTTATCCACTATAAATTTATGTTAAAAACATATAACTCTGTCCTTCACCTCGCCAAACAGACATACTTCACCACCCTGATCTCCTGACTATCCAACAACCCCAAGAAACTCTTCAACACCTTTCACTCTCTCCTCAGTCTCAAAGCCCAGGCCCCCAACATGGACATTTGTGCTGAGGACTTGGCCTCCTACTTCACAGAGAAAATAGACACCATCCATCAGGAAATCAGCCCCCAGCCACCAAGAGCCATGACTCCCATCCCTCCCCACATTTGACCCAGTCACAGAAGAAGAAGTCTCCAGGCTCCTCTCTTCTTCTCCTCCCACAACATGCACCACTGACCCCATCCCCTCACATCTACTCCAGTCTCTTTCTTCAGTCGTCACTACTCACCTAACTAAAATCTTCAACCTCTCCCTCTCTTCTGGTATCTTCCCCCTCCTCCTTCAAACACTCCATAATTACTCCATTATTAAAAACTCTTCCTTGACCCTTCCTGCACAAACAACTAAAGACCAGTCTCCAATCTTCCCTTCATCTCTAAACTCTTGGAGCGCCTGGTCTACTCACACCTTACCAGTTACCTCTCCACTCACTCTCTTCTAGACCCATCACAGTCCAGCTTCCGCCCCCTACATTCTACAGAAACTGCACTCATCAAAGTAACCAATGACCTTCTGACACCAAAACATAATGGTGACTACTCTCTGCTCATTCTTCTTGACCTCTCTGCAGCTTTTGATACCGTTGACCACCACCTCCTACTCTCTATGCTCCACTCAATCGGCATAAAGGACACTGCTCTCTCTTGGTTCTCCTCCTACCTATCTGACTACTCTTTCAGTGTATCGTTTGCTGGCTCCACTTCTTCCCTCCTTCCTCTCACTATTGGGGTTCCTCAGGGTTCAGTGCTTGGCCCTCTTCTCTTCTCTCTCTACACAGCCCCAATTGGACAGACCATCAGCAAATTTGGTTTTCAGTACCATCTTTATGCTGATTACACACAACTAAACACCTCATCTCCTGACCTTACCCCCACTGTACTACAGAACACCAGTGACTGTCTGGCCGCAGTTTCTAACATCATCTCCGCTCTGTATCTGAAACTCAACCTTTCCAAAACTGAACTTCTTCTGCTCCCGCCGTCTACTCACCTCCCTAAATCAGACATCTCCCTCTCCGTGTGTGGCACCACAATAACGCCGAGCCAGCAGGCACATTGTCTGGGCGTTGTGTTTGACACCAATCTTTCCTTCACCTTCCATATACAATCTCTTGCCCGCTTTTGTCGCTTGCACCTGAAAAACATCTCTAGAATCCACCCCTTTCTCACCTTGGAAACAACAAAAACCCTCACTGTTGCCCTGATCCACTCCCGCCTTGACTACTGTAACTCTCTATTAAATGGCCCCCCCCTCACTCGACTTTCCCCTCTCCAGTCCATCCTCAATGATGCAGCCAGGGTCATCTATTTGGCTAACCATTACTCAGACTCCTCCGCTCTGTGCCAGTCATTGCACTGGCTGCCCATGAATTATAGGATCCAATTTAAATTGCTTGTTTTCACCCACAAAGCCCTCCACAGTGTGGCACCCCCCTACATCTCTTCCCTCATTTTTGTTTATCGGCCTACCCGTTCTCTACGCTCCGCAAGTGATTTTCGACTAACATCTGCACTAATCCGTACCTCCCACTCCCGGCTTCAAGACTTCTCCCGAGCTGCACCTATTCTTTGGAATGCTCTACCCCAAGAAATCAGGACGAACCACAACTTACACAGTTTTAGGCGCTCCCTAAAAACACACCTGTTTAGGACGGCCTATCACGTTCCCTAATCAAAGTCCTTTTATATTCTTATAGCCCATCCCTTACTTCTCCAAACATAAATCTCCACTGAACCCAAAAGCACTACGGATACTGGCTGGTGATGAGCTCATGCAGCCTTTATCTATCCCTCATCCCCTCAAGATGGCTGGACCATCATTGTAAATAAGCCCCTGTACTTTGTGTCACCCCCACCTCAGCGTAGATTGTAAGCTCTTACGAGCAGGGTCGTCATTATTTTTGCTTTAATTATTGTATTATCTTTAACAGCTATTTATGACTGTAGTATATGAACCTCTGAATTGTAAAGTGCTGCGGAATATGTTGGCGCTATATAAATAAAGATTATTATTATTAGATTATTATTAATGGCTTGAAAATCTCCTCAGGAAAAATTGCTGCAGCCAAGTGTGTCGGTAACCATATACGAATTTCTGAGTAATCCTAAAACTAAAGTTATACCTAGGCTTCTAGCAGGACATCATCGGAGGCGGGGAGAAGTGACTGCTCTTTCAGTAGTTGCAGACACACTTCATCTGAGCCCACTGTCCGCATTTTCAATGGCCAATGCCATACAGACATTAATTATTACATGTTTTTTTATGGATCCACTGCAATTATTAAAATTGGAAATGTTGTTTGGCCTTTTATTACTTAATAAATGTTAAAACTGATGTATAAAATGGATGCCATACGGATATAAAAATCAGATATATGGAGCAATATGAAAAATCGTCAGCTTTTTATCTGGATCAAAAATTTACTATTTCACATACTCTTGTTCGAACTCTAACGTAAAGAGAAGCTGTCACCAGGTTTTTCCCCATATAAAGTAGGGTCAGCACCTGCAGGCCTTTACATACAGCATTCTAGAATGCTGAATATAATGTCCCCAATGCGCTCTATATAACACAAAAAAGATAATTTATTATACTCACTTCTCTCTGCCCTCCCGAGGGCAGAGTAAAGTATTGTAGTGCGCATGCGCCGACGCTATTTGCATTTTCTCCGTGCAAGTGCATTACAGTACTTTGCTCTTACCTCGACAGGTCAGAGAGAAGTGCGCCTGTGCAGGAGCACGATGGGGAACACTGTGTGGATGACGTAGGATGTGTCATCCACATGACGCAAGAAGGAGGACAGCATCACAAGAAGGAGGGGTCGGATCAAGAACAAAGACGGCCACCGAACCGGACCACCCCGTAGGGGAGTATAATAAAAGCTCTTTTTTTGTGTTATGCAGAGGTGATTGGAGACTTATAAACACTACAGCTTGCCAGAATGCTGCATATGAGGTTGTACAAGTTCTGGCCTTAGTTTACATGGGAAATACCTGGTGACAGGTTCCCTCTAAAAGGGTTTTCCCGACACTGCTGTTCAGGAGCGCACTGCTCCCCAGTCACTTGCCTTCCTGCTTGCCGGGAAGTGGCGCACTCCTGCTTGAATGATGATTTGAACTAGCAACATCATTACGACACTGGTCCAATTGTGCACTATCCAATGCTTTGCCTCTGCAACACTGCAGAAGTGTAGGGGCAGTGGATCCGGCAGGTTACTAATTCTATAGAAAAGAGCTCCTTGATTGACTGGAGCACTGGCAGATTACCTAGGCCACGAGCAGTAAACAATAAAATTAACAATGCCTCCATTCTTACATAGTAACGTAGGTTGAATAAAAACCTAGGTCCATCGAGTTCATCCTTCCTCCCCAATTGTACTCCCTACACTAACTTACTAACTTACTGGGACCATGCCTGACAAATGTATTATTATTACCATTTTTATTATTGCTGTGTAGCACCCTGAGGATTCGGCTGCTACAGGGGTATTGCACCTCAACCCAGAGGTGTGATATTCCACTCCCGGGTAAGGAAGGAGTGTGGAACTGAGCTCAGATAGACTGCATGCACTACATACATCCCATTCCAGAGGAGCAGGCCGACGGTACTCCCACTTAGAAATGTGCAGGTACAACCGAGCCTGTTCCTGGCTGGAGTGGGAGGGGGGTGGTACATCCCATGTAGTGTAGGGGCAGATAGGGGGAGCAGTCTGGGTAGTGATAGGAGCTCATTGGGTGCTGGTCACCTGAGCTCACACATAGAGGGATATATAAGGAGGGCACCAACTTAGATCAGGGTCAGACGCTGAGAACAAGTCAGTTGGAGAGGAGAGAGAAGGAAACAGCAGCCCTGGAGAGAGAGAGAGGAGAAAGAAAGAGAAAGACCCAGAGGGGGAAGACTGAAGGGACCCAAGAACCCAAATTAGAGCACCGGGTGAGGAGTCAGCACAAGGGTACCGGAACCCAAGCTGGTGGGGGCAAAAACATCCCTAGCCAGAGACCGGAGGCTGTGGGCAGCATCTGCCACGGCCACCCACTACATCCACCCTGAAGGCATACCACATGGAGGGTCAGGGAACCTAAGGCCAAGGGTTGCCCAACAGAAAGCCCGAGGGAGCTGGACCTAGGTGGATCACTGGTGGGGACGGCTGAAGAAAGGACAGAGGGAGAGCTCAGGGCCACGCTCTGGACTTGTTTGGGGGTTGGCCGGATCCAGGACCTGGTGGACGCAGCACGGCTCGGGTGGTCACTAACAGCTGGAGTGACCGAAACATCAGCAGTAAGTAAACTCCCTTAACTGCACAACCCGAGTCTGTCTTCATTGCCGGCTGCACCGCACCACCACAACCCCCATCCTCTGCGCCTGTCCCCTCTGAGGCTATACCCCTCCCGTTGGGGGTTATCCCACCAAGCTGCACATCCACGATCAGCCTCAGCGGACCCTGCTGCAGCGGCGGCCACAGTGACCGCATTACAACGGGTGGCGTAGTCGACACAAAAGAACTCTTATAACATCAGTAAGGACTGCCACATAACACTTAGCTTGACGCCCTGGGCACGGGACCGGGTCACAGCCGCTCGGAGACTACAACCCCCCATCTGATCCGGTGCCGGGTATTCCCCTCAAAAAGGAATATGTCCCAGGGGGCGCGTCAACTTTGGCGTAGTCGGCAGGATTACGTGCCCGCAACACCCGGGTACTGCGTGCCTGAAGAAAAGTGCAAGTTTACCTCAGAAAGAAGTCTCCCGCCGGTTCCGGAGGGTCCACGCCATCGGACTCCATCACCAGTCGTTTCCCGCCGATTGTCCGCCATTTCCAGCTTGTTCCCGCCATCTGCAGAGTTTCCCGCCACTGGGAAGCGATTCCCGCCAAAACCGCAGATTTCCCGCCTTGGAAGAGCAGCGGACGCCATTATGGGCGTGCCAAAGGAGGGCAGGAGGCCACCTCCCATCGTGGGCCAGGACAGAAAATGGCGCCAAAAGTGGAAACCGCCCCCACCAACAGAGACTGTGATGCTGGAGGTGTCTGTCAGCGTGAAAGAACTCCCCCTGGAGCTGACAGTCACCGAGTTGCCCCGGGACCGCCCTCTAAGTGGGAGGAGACGAAAGAGAAGAGAAAAGATGGGTGTCGCTTGGAGCAGTCTAGAGCGAGCGCACCCGGAGGCAAGAGGTCTAACAAGGAGCAGCGGAGGAGCTCACCCGGAGATGGAGAGAAAGCAGAACAGCACCGGCCCGCTGGCCAGGAGTCTGCTAGAGACCGAGGAAGGAGGGCAGAGCAGCACCGGCCCGCTGGCCAGGAGCCTGCCGGAAGCAGAGCAGAGCAGCACCGACCCGATGGTCAGGAGCCTGCTAGAGTCCACAACCCCGCTAGGTCTAGCGGAGATCCTAGCGCAGCTCCCCCGAGACCGGGAGTGTGCACAAACAGCCCTGGAGGGCCTCGCACGGAGGATGGCCCGGGTACAGCGCGAGATACTGGCGGAGTGGAGCCGGGAGATGACCCAGCAAGCTGAGACCAGTCAACGGAGCACGCTACCCTGGAAGAGGAAGCAGACCGCCTCTGAGGATGGTGCGGGAGGACCCAAGGCCGGAGACGGCGCCGAGGAGGGAGCCGAACGCATGGAGGCAGGTAAAGGGGACGCCTATACCCCAAGCCGTGACACCGCTTACCTGCCCCAGCTCCCCGTCGCAGAGCCCGAAAGTCCCCCTGCTGTGCCCGTAGCCGCCAGGTCACCGCCATGGACTAGGCCCCGACCGGAAGCCGCCGCAGCGACCCCTGTGACGTCACGCGCCCCGACCCGGAGCGTGACAAAGCAGGAAGTACCACCAGCCTGGTCGCAAGGCCTAGTACCCCCGGGCGCCGCATCACCAACAGCGCCCCCTACCTCCGCGGAGCCTCCGGCCTGGCCGCAAGGCCAGGTAGCCCAGGGCGCCGCCGTCCTAACGGTGCCCTTCACCTTCCAGGTGCCCCAGGCCTGGCCGCAAGGCCTGGGCAACCCGGGCGCCACCACCACCGCGCCCGCAATACCTAGGGTGCCACACCTGGGGGAGGACCTCTTCGGCCAGCTCACATGGCCGGACGGGCGGCCCTTCATCTGGCCCGAAGGGTACCCTGAGCGGGAGCGGCAGCAAAGACTAGGGCCCTTGTGTGAGCCCCTAATCCCGGCTCCGAAGCCCGTGGCTCGGGTCTCGCCTCCTCTAGCAGAAGCCCAATTCGTGTGGGACCCCACGGGAGAAGATTTGATGGGGTTCACCGGAGAAACTCGGGCAGCCGCAGCTGAACGTACAGAGTGTTGCCGTCAACAGCTGGCAGAGTTTAAGAGAGAACGGGAGGAGAGGCGGGTCAGAGAACAACAGGCCCAAATCCAGAGCGCGGAGCAGAAGAGCCGGACTAGGAGGAACCCCCGTGCAGCGCATTGTCCCCGCACCATCGGGACAGTGATAAAGTTCAACCCGCAGCATGGGTGGGGCTTTATTCGGGACCGTAACAACCGCGGTGACGTTTTTGTGACTCGCAGAGACGTCGAGTCCCACCTGCCGGAAGGTCACAAAGGCCGTGACCTCTACGTCGGAGACGAGGTCACTTTCACCCGGCACAAGTGTGCCAAAGGACCTTACGCCCTCCACGTACACCGCCTGACGGAGGAGGAGTTGCGGTGTAGGGAGGAGGAGCCAGAAGACCCGAACGGGTTCAAGGCTAGAAGGTACTATGACTGAGATAGTACAAAGGACTGTATATAGTTACCTGTCGGGGTACCCAAGTAACCGTGGCTGCTTTAAAGTTTAGTCCCCGTTGGGACCAGTGAACAGTTTAACCCGTGTGTCCCCTACCCAAACCAGGCTGAGGACTGTGAGCAGCCATCCCTTTCCCTTTACTTGGCCGGGGACTGAGAACGGCCAAATTGCCCTGTACATAGTTGCGCTTCCTAAAGCGCCCCCTACCGGTTTTATAGGAGAAACCATTTTTCTAGAAAGACTGTCGCACTTTTCCCGGACACACGTTGCACAGTGTCCGGAGGAGGAACCTGAAACCAGAGAAGTCTACGAGAATGTTTTATATGAAAAGTTATATATAATGTTTATATGTTTTATATGTTCATATAAAAATTTTGTATGTTTTGGTGTTTTGTCTTACAGCCCGAGGACGTGCTGTGATTTACCAGGGGGGAATGTAGCACCCTGAGGATTCGGCTGCTACAGGGGTATTGCACCTCAACCCAGAGGTGTGATATTCCACTCCCGGGTAAGGAAGGAGTGTGGAACTGAGCTCAGATAGACTGCATGCACTACATACATCCCATTCCAGAGGAGCAGGCCGACGGTACTCCCACTTAGAAATGTGCAGGTACAACCGAGCCTGTTCCTGGCTGGAGTGGGAGGGGGGTGGTACATCCCATGTAGTGTAGGGGCAGATAGGGGGAGCAGTCTGGGTAGTGATAGGAGCTCATTGGGTGCTGGTCACCTGAGCTCACACATAGAGGGATATATAAGGAGGGCACCAACTTAGATCAGGGTCAGACGCTGAGAACAAGTCAGTTGGAGAGGAGAGAGAAGGAAACAGCAGCCCTGGAGAGAGAGAGAGGAGAAAGAAAGAGAAAGACCCAGAGGGGGAAGACTGAAGGGACCCAAGAACCCAAATTAGAGCACCGGGTGAGGAGTCAGCACAAGGGTACCGGAACCCAAGCTGGTGGGGGCAAAAACATCCCTAGCCAGAGACCGGAGGCTGTGGGCAGCATCTGCCACGGCCACCCACTACATCCACCCTGAAGGCATACCACATGGAGGGTCAGGGAACCTAAGGCCAAGGGTTGCCCAACAGAAGGCCCGAGGGAGCTGGACCTAGGTGGATCACTGGTGGGGACGGCTGAAGAAAGGACAGAGGGAGAGCTCAGGGCCACGCTCTGGACTTGTTTGGGGGTTGGCCGGATCCAGGACCTGGTGGACGCAGCACGGCTCGGGTGGTCACTAACAGCTGGAGTGACCGAAACATCAGCAGTAAGTAAACTCCCTTAACTGCACAACCCGAGTCTGTCTTCATTGCCGGCTGCACCGCACCACCACAACCCCCATCCTCTGCGCCTGTCCCCTCTGAGGCTATACCCCTCCCGTTGGGGGTTATCCCACCAAGCTGCACATCCACCATCAGCCTCAGCGGACCCTGCTGCAGCGGCGGCCACAGTGACCGCATTACAACGGGTGGCGTAGTCGACACAAAAGAACTCTTATAACATCAGTAAGGACTGCCACATAACACTGAGCTTGACGCCCTGGGCACGGGACCGGGTCACAGCCGCTCGGAGACTACAACCCCCCATCTGATCCGGTGCCGGGTATTCCCCTCAAAAAGGAATATGTCCCAGGGGGCGCGTCAGCTGCACTATCACAATTCAAAATGTACCAGTTTATAATTACATTTTTTAATTAGTTTTATATTACTCTTGTGGTTCTAATAACAGTATTACTAACATGCCTACACTGTTTATCCAGAAGAAGGTAAAAACCCCAGGACACATTCAGTCAATATGTGTCACAGGGGAAAAAATCCTTCTGGACCCTGAGAAAAGGCGATCAGTCCAAGAACCCTGGATAAAACCTAATTATCATACTAGTTATGTAATTACTATTATTGCATTAAATGTACTACTATAGGTGTAACATTTTGTCTAATTTAAATGTAACTCACAATATTATGTGTATAAATCATCTAGCCCTTTTTGAAAGCTGTCGGCCATCACTACCTCTAGTGGTCGGGCATTCCACAGTCTGACTGCTCTGACTGTAAAGAACCCTTTCTTGTTTAGGTGCCAGAATCGCCTTTCTTCCACCCATAATGAGTGCCCCCAGGTCCTTAGTATGGTCTTTGGAAGGAATAAGTCATGCCCCAGTCCTTTGTACTGACCACACTTATATTTATATATGTAAATGAGATCCCCCTCTGAGGCGTCTTTTTTCAAAGCTAAACAAGCCTAACTTTTTTAACCTGTCATCATATGAGAAGCCTTCCATCCCTTGTAATAATCTAGTTGCCCGCCTTTGAACTGACTCTAACTTCTAAATATCCCTTTTAAAATGGGGAGCTCAAAACTGGATCCCATATTCTAGATGTGGCCTCACCAATGATTTAAAAAGAGATAACAATACGTTGGGATTGCGGGATTTTATCTCTCTTTTTATACATCCTAAAATCTTGTTTTCTTTTAGGCTATGTGCCCACGATGCAGAATTGAAGCAGAAAATTTCCGCAGCGTTTCTGCATGGTCTTGGCAGTAAAAACGCTTGCGGATTTTACACGCGTTTTAGCAGTGTTTTTACATGCGGATTTGACTTGCGTTTTTCAAATGCATTGAGTAGTCAAATCTGCATGCGGAAATGCACAAATAATGGACATGCTGGGAATTTTTCCGCACAGAAAATCCGGTGCGGAAAATTGCGCAGCATGGGCACAGAACATGCGGATTTTCATTGGGGACCATGGGGCACGGATTACCAAGCGTTTTTAAAGCGTTTCTGCTGCGAAAATTCCGCATCAAAAACACTTGAAAAAGGCATAGTGGGCACGCTGCCTAAAGGCTGCTGCTTGACATTGAGTACTGCTGCTCAGCTTACTTGTAACCAGAATACCCAAATCCTTCTCCTGTTCTGTAGTCCTTAGTATATACATAGGATTACTCCATCCTAGGTGCATTACTCTACATTTATTTACATTAAACCTCACCTGCCAAGTGTTTGCCTATTCAGTCATCTTATCCAGATCGTTTTGTAATATCATAATGTCAAGATCAGATTTTAATATCCTACATAGTTTGGTGTCGTACATTCTTCAGAAAGTAGATTATTTTTAATAACAAGGAAGTTACAAAGTTGCTTGTTTTTAACAGCACTTTGCAATTTGAAGAATTTTTGATGGCGAGAATAGCCCTGAAGGCTTGGGTGCATACATGTAGGCTGGTTTAGGAGGAAATTCAGCAAGACATTAGCATAGATAGTTTGCTTAACACGTTCTGTGTGTCTGTCCATACAGGAAGGGCAAAGGTTAACACCTAACAGCATTATATTACAACTGCTGCTGCACAATTAGAACTGCTCCTGTTTTTTGAGAGGCTCAATGAAGTTTATGTTGGCTCAGATCCACATCCTGCTTGCAGGATGACATGTGATAACGCTACCTATAAAATCCTGGGACCTTACAACCATGTTCAAAACAAGAAAAATGTTCTGTGTTCTCATGGATATCTTAAATATGTAGACATCAGCCTAATACATACATGGAAAAAATTGTTGCTACCCTTCTGGTAAAGTAAGAAAAATCCCCAATGGTCACTGAAATACCTTGAAACTGACAAAATTAACTTCCAATATAAATTTACTGAAAATCAACCAATGAAAATCAGACATTGCTTTTGAATTGAGGTCCAACAGAAAAAAAAAACTAATGAAAATGGCCAGGGCAAAAATTATGTGAAAAGATTGAAAAGAATTTGACCAAAGGGACATGTGAAACTAAGGTGTGCCCAGTTATTGACATCCCAGGTGTCTACAAACTTGTAAGTCCATCAGACCGCCTACTAAACCCTTTCCCTTCGCAGATAATTTTTGCTTTTGAACTTTTTTTTTCTCCCCTTCTTCCAAGCAACATCATTTTTTATTTTTCTGTTCACATAGCGATGAGGGCTTGTTTTTTTAGGAACAAGTTGCAGTTTTGAATGACACCATTCATTTTACCAAAGTTCTGAAAAGTAGGAAAAAAAATCCAAGTGTAGTAAAATTTGGAGAAAAAATGCAATTCATAGAGTTCAGATTTTTTTTTATTTCAGTGGAGAAAAAAAAATCAGGAAAAAAGTGACCACAACTGCCCACCTGCAAAGGCTTCCTAAACATTTAACCCCTTTCTGACGTGTGGCCTAATAGTACGTCATGGTGACCTGGGCAGATGGCGATCGCGTCCGCACACAAGCGGTGCAGGGAGATTGCCGCCGGGTGTCACCTGATAGTCACAGCTTACACCCGGTACTATGTGCAGCGAGCGGTCCTGCACCGCTCCCTGCACATTAACCCCCTCAATTCTGCGATCTAAATCGATCGCAGCATTGCGGGGCAAAGGGAGGTGATCGAAATACTCACCTCCTCTCCCGGCCTCCAGCGCTGTCTGCCGCGGCTTCCCGGATGTTGCCATGACGACCCAATGTTGCCATGACAACATCTGGGTCACCAGAAAGATACTTTGGTCATGCGCAGTGCATGACCAAAGTATCTTCTGCATCTGCAGCGCTGACAGCCTGTATAGCACAGGGATGGTGCTCCATCCCTATGCTATACAGGCGATCAGAATAAAAAAAGTGAAAGTCCCATAGTGGGACACAGAATAAAAGTCCAAAAAGTGTTAAAAAATGAATAAAAAACGAAGCAAAAAAACAATGCTTTATCATCATACCACCAAACAAAAAATAGAATAACACGCCATCAAAAAGACGAATATAAATAAAAATGTACAGCTGAAAACGTCATCTTGTCCCGCAAAAAACAAGCCGCCATACAGCTATAAAGTTCTAGGTCTCAGAATAAAGAGATGCAAAAATTTTTTTTTTTTCTATAAAATAGCTTTTATTGTGTAAAAGCTCCAAAACATAGAAAAACGATATATATGTGGTACCGCTGTAAACGTACTGACCCGAAGAATAAAGCTACCTTATCAATATTACCAGACGTGGAACAGCATAAAAAAAAAACAATAAAAACAATTCCGGAATTGCTGTCTTTTGTTTATTCTGCCTCCCAAAAATCGGAATAGAAAGCGATCAAAAAATGTCACGTGCATGAAAATGGTACCAATAAAATGGCAACTGATCCCGCAAAAAACAAGCCGTCACATGACTCTGTCGGCCAAAATATTGAAAAATTATAGCTCTCAAAATACGGCGATGCAAAATTAGATTTTACAAAAAAATGCGGTTTTTTAGTGTGTGACAGTTGTCAATCATAAAAACCCGATATGATTCTGGTATCACTGTAATCGCACCGACCCGAAGAATAAAGTCGTCTAATCACTTATACCGCAAGAGGAACGGCGTAAAAAAATAAACTCTAGGGTTAGGGTTGGGGTTAGGGTTATGGTTGGAGTTGGGCTAGAGTTGCGGTTAGGGGTTGGGCTAGAGTTGGGGTTGGGCTAGAGTTGGGGTTGGGCTAGAGTTGGGGTTGGGCTAGAGTTTTGGGGTTGGGCTAGAGTTTTGGGGTTGGGCTAGAGTTTTGGGGTTGGGCTAGAGTTTTGGGGTTGGGCTAGAGTTTTGGGGTTGGGCTAGAGTTTTGGGGTTGGGCTAGAGTTTTGGGGTTGGGCTAGAGTTTTGGGGTTGGGCTAGAGTTTTGGGGTTGGGCTAGAGTTTTGGGGTTGGGCTAGAGTTTTGGGGTTGGGCTAGAGTTTTGGGGTTGGGCTAGAGTTAGGGTTGGGCTAGAGTTAGGGTTGGGCTAGAGTTAGGGTTGGGCTAGAGTTAGGGTTGGGCTAGAGTTAGGGTTGGGCTAGAGTTAGGGTTGGGCTAGAGTTAGGGTTGGGCTAGAGTTAGGGTTGGGCTAGAGTTAGGGTTGGGCTAGAGTTAGGGTTGGGCTAGAGTTAGGGTTGGGCTAGAGTTAGGGTTGGGCTAGAGTTAGGGTTGGGCTAGAGTTAGGGTTGGGCTAGAGTTAGGGTTGGGCTAGAGTTAGGGTTGGGCTAGAGTTAGGGTTGGGCTAGAGTTAGGGTTGGGCTAGAGTTAGGGTTGGGCTAGAGTTAGGGTTGGGCTAGAGTTAGGGTTGGGCTAGAGTTAGGGTTGGGCTAGGGTTGGGGTTGGGCTAGGGTTGGGGTTGGGCTAGGGTTGGGGTTGGGCTAGGGTTGGGGTGAGGGTTGGGGTTAGGACTGGGCTAGGGTTGGGCTAGGGTTGGGGTTGGGCTAGGGTTAGGGTTGGGCTAGGGTTGGTCCAGGGTTAGGGTTGGGATTTTTTTCAAAAGTTAAAAAAAGAAAGAAAAAAGATGACGATATGGCGACTAGTGTTGGGCGCAAGTGCTCGCTACTTCAGTTTGCATCGGGTGCTCTGGTATGCACTGAGTATTGCGGGTGCTCGAGTGACATGCTCGAGTCTCCGTCCCATATGCTTCGTGGCCAAAAAAAACTCGCGGGGATTGTCTGCCATGCACGAGTGATCCATGCATGTTTTTTTTTGGGTGTCTAATAACCGTGAAACATGCGAGCAGGGACTCGAGCATATCACTCGAGCATGCACGATGCATGGTGAATACCCGAGTACCCAATGCAAACTCAAGTAGCGAGCACTTGCGCTCAAGACTAATGACAACTTAATTAATATGATGACCTAATGTTATCAAATTCTGTGCCGTATCTCTGGGTTCAAAATGTTCACTATACCCATTGATAAAATCCCTAAGGGGTGTAGTTTCCAAATGGGGTCACATGTAGGGGGTTTCCACTATTTAGGCACATCAGGGGCTCTCCAAACATGACATGGCGTCCGCTCTCAATTCCAGCCAATTTTGCGTTCAAAAAGTCACACAGTGCTCCTTCCCTTCTGAACTGTGCCGTGCGCCTAAACACTGTATTTTCCCCACATATGGGGTATTTGCACAACATGTTTTGGGGTCTATTTCCTCTGCTTAGCCTTGTGAAAATAAAAAAATTGAGGCTAAAACATCATTTTTGTGGAAAAAGTTTGATTTTTTTATTTTCACGGCTCCATGTTATAAACTTCTGTAAAGCACTTGGGGGTTCAGGGTGCTCACCACACATCTAGATAAGTTCCCTGAGGGGTCTGGTTTTCAAAATGGTGTCACTTGTGGGGGGTTTCCACTGTTTAGGCACATCAGGGGCACATCCGCTAAGTATTCAAGCAAATTTTACATCCAAAAACTCAAATGGCGCTCCTTCCCTTCCGAACCCTGCCGTGCGCCCAAACAGTGGTTTTCCCCCACATATGGGGTATCTGCTTACTCAGGAGAAATTGCACAACAAACTGCATGGTGCAATTTTTCCTGTTACCCTTATGAAAATGCAAAATTGGGGGCTGAAAACATTTTTGTGGCAAAAATGTGAACATTTTAATTTTATTGCTCAATGTTCTAAACTTCTGTGAAGCACCTGGGGGTTCAAGGTGCTCACCACACATCTAGATAAGTTCCCTAAGGGGTCTAGTTTCCTAATGGTGTCACTTGTGGGTGGTTTCCACTGTTTAAGTACATCAGGGGCTCTCTGAACGTAACATGGCGTCCGCTAATTATTCAAGCAAATTTTACAATCAAAAAGTCAAATGGCGTTCCTTCCCTTCCGAACCCTGCCGTGCGCCCAACAGTGGTTTTTCCCCACGTATGGGGTATCTGCGTGCTCAGGGGAAATTGCACAACAAATTTTGAGGTACATTTTTTCCTGTTACCCCTGCGAAAATAAAAAAAATTGGGTCTAAAGTAACATTTTTGTGGAAAAAGTTATATGTTAATTTTTTTCTTCCACATTCCAAAAATTCCTGTGAAACACCTGAAGGGGTAATAAAGTTCTTGAATTTGGTTTTGAGCACCTTGAGGGGTGCAGTTTTTAGAATGGTGTCACTTTTGGGTATTTTCTGTCATAAAGACCCCTCAAAGTGACTTCAAACATGATGTGGTCCCTAAAAAAAATGGCTTTGTAAATTTTGTTGGAAAAATGAGAACTCGCTGGTCAACTTTTAACCCTTATAGCTCCCTAATAAAAAAACGTTTTGGTTCCAAAATTGTGTTGATGTAAAGTAGACACGTGGGAAATGTTATTTATTAACTATTTTGTGTGACATATCTCTCTGATTTAAGGGCATAAAAATTCACATTGTGAAAATTTTCCAAATTTTCGCCAAATTTCCATTTTTTTCACAAATAAACGCAAGTGATATCGAACAAATTTTAGCACAATCATGAAGTACAATATGTCAAGAAAAAACAATCTCAGAATCAGGGGGATCCATTGAAGCATTCCAGAGTAATTACCTCATAAAGTGACAGTGGTCAGAATAGTAAAAATTGGCCCAGTCATTAACGTGCAAACCACCCTCGGGGGTAAAGGGGTTAAAAAGGTCCCTTAGTCTGTTTCAGTAGGCTCCACAATCATGGAGAAGACTGCTGACTTGACAGATGTCCAGAAGGCAGTCATTGACACACTGCACAAGGAGGGTAAGCCACAAAAGGTCATTGCTAAAGAAGCTGGCTGTTCACTGAGTGCTGTATCCAAGCATATTAATGGAAAGTTGAGTGGAAGGAAAAAGTGTGGTAGAAAAATGTGCACAAGCAACCGGGATAACCTCAGCCTTGAAAGGATTGTTAAGAAAAGGCCATTTAAAAATTTGGGGGAGTGGACAAATTCACAAGGAGTGGACTGCTGCTGGAGTCATTGCTTCAAGAGCCACCACACACAGACGTATCCAGGACATGGGCTACAAGTGTTGCATTCCTTGCCTCAAGCCACTCATGACCAATAGACAACACCAGAAGCGTCTTACCTGAGCAAAGGCGAAAAAGACCTGGACTGTTGCTCACTGGTCCAAGGTGTTGTTTTTCAGATGAAAGTAAATTTTACATTTCATTTGGAAATCAAGGTCCCAGAGTCTGGAGGAAGAGCGGAGAGGCCACAATCCAAGCTGCTTGAGGTCTAGTGTGAAGTTTCCACAATTAGTGATGGTTTGGGGAGCCATGTCATCTGCTGGTGTAGGTCCACAGTGTTTTATCAAGACCAAAGTCAGCACAGCCATCTACCAGTAAATTTTAGAGCACTTCATGCTTCCCTCTGCCAACAAGCTTTTTGGAGATGGAAATTTCATTCTCCAGCGGGACTTGGCACCTGTCCACACTGCCAAAAGTACCAATACCTGGTTTAAAAACAACAGTATCACTGTGCTTGATTGGCCAGCAAACTCGCCTGACCTTAACCCCATAGACAATCTATGGGGTATTGTCAAGAGGAAGATGAGAAACACCAGTATTCTAATTTACTGAGATAATGACTTGTGTTTTCATTGGCTGTAAGCCATAATCATTAACATTAACAGAAATAAACACTTGAAATAGATCACTATGTTTGTATGTTTGTAATGACTCTATATAATATATGAGTTTCACTTTTTGTATTGAAGAACTGAAATAAATTAACTTTTTGATGATATTCTAATTTTGTGAGAATGGTAGGGAATTTTAATATAAAGAAAATTACAAAACTGGTTGGGGTTAAAGATAGATAATTATAAAAAAGGGCATTATAGGTATCAGACAAATTCTTTAACAAGCGTTTTCTTAAGATTTCCAACCAACTTTATTCAATTTATGGAGATAAAAAGGTAGCTGCTACGGTTTATAAATCACTCAATAATCAGAACATGTAGTGAATTAAAAATGGAAAAAAAAAATAGCAGCATGCACTACTTTTTTTTTAGGGCCAGACTCGACCCTAAAATAATAAAGTCAATGGGAACATTAAAAAAAAATTCAATGCCATACGGACATTAATTATTGCGTGTTTTTTTACAGATCCACTGCAATTAGTAAAATTAGAAATTTTATTTGGCCTTTTATTACTTTCTAGATGTTAAAATTGATTGATTGAGAGCTCCTTTGACCGCATGTTGTGGGTTCACATAAACAGCTTCCAAATGTGCCACACCTGGAACCAGCTCCAGACTTTTTACCTGCTTAACTGATGATGGATTAATGAGGGAATTGTCTATACAGCCCATTATAGAGATTTTGTGGTACATGTCCACTTACTTTTGGTCCCTTTAAAAAGAGGAAGTTTCATATTAAAGAGTTGTAATTCATAAACCTTTACTCCAATTAGGATGTGAATACCCTCAAAGTAAGGGTATGCTCACACAAGCATATAATAAAAAGTCAGTCCCATTCTCATCCATAAAAGTGGTACAATTTCTTTGTCACTTGTTTTCCATGAGCTGTCTGTATGGAATCAAGTTTTTTTTTACTCATCAGCTATTAATCTTTTACAGGACCATTTACAGTTTCCCATGACACAGAATAGTAATGTATCAGTATAAATCGAAAGCCATAATGATGGTCCGTGTAATGCACACGCCCGGACTGACTCGCGTGTGCATGTATATGTAGTGATTCCACTGGACCGTCCCGGAGGGTGAATGCCTAGAGGGGCGTAACTAAGTATCCACTCGATCCGACCAAGGTCGCACGACGGCATACGACGCCAGTGCACCAAGGAGGAACCGAGCAGAGGGACCAGGGGCTATTCCAGGTCAGACCCCGGACACGGCTGTTGACCCACACCGGGGAATACAGGAACAGGCAGGTTAGGCTGGCATACAGACGGGTGGCTGCTGGCAAGCACGACTGGTATGCAAACAGGGAGGTACTGACAGGTACGGCCGGTATGCAGACAGGTGGATGCTGGTAAGCACAACTGGTATGCAGGCAGGGAGGTACTGGCAGGTACGACAGGTTGGAGCACAGAGTGGATAGGTCCCAGTACAGACTGGGACTCAGGAACAGAACCGCAGAAGCGGTGGACAAACACAGCAGAGTGAGGCCGCCCGGAGCGGCGAGCAAGAGCAGAGCAAGGCGAGACCGCCTGGAGCGGTGAGCGAGAGTAGAGCAGGACGAGGCAGCCTGGAGTGGAGAGCAAGAGTCAGAGCAGAGCGAGACTGCCAGAGCAGCGAGCAAAGGGTCAGAGCAGAGCGAGACTGCCGGAGCAGCGAGCAAAGGGTCAGAGCAGAGCGAGACTGCCGGAGCAGCGAGCAAAGGGTCAGAGCAGAGCGAGACTGCCGGAGCAGCGAGCAAAGGGTCAGAGCAGAGCGAGACTGCCGGAGCAGCGAGCAAAGGGTTAGAGCAGAGCGAGACTGCCGGAGCTGCGAGCAAAGGGTCAGAGCAGAGCGAGACTGCGGGAGCAGTGAGCAAAGGGTCAGAGCAGAGCGAGACTGCTGGAGCAGTGAGCAAGGCAGAGCAGGCAAGAACCGCCGGAGCCTTGAGCAAGGCAGAGCAGGCAAGAACCGCCAGAGCGGTGAACAAGGCAGAGCAGGCAGAAACCGTCGGAGCGGCGAGCAAGGCAGGGCAGAGGGGACAGGGCTCTGTTCACACGGAACAGACAGGAAGGAAAAGGCAGAACCAGATACCCACAGGGTACTTGCAGTGAAGTAGCGAGTGGACCACAAACTCACAAACGGAAGTACACAGTGACAGCGAGCAGGAGTTAGGTACGAGTTCAGACTCTGCAGAAAAAGGGAAGATATGGGCGTAGAGAGAGACGGGAAACAGGCTGGAAGATAGTTAGGGCAGGAACAGACACTGGGAAAAGACACAGACAACAAATCTAGGTATGCGGCCCCTAGAGGGCAGAAGGAACAGGCTAAGAGCGTGTTCACACGGGCCTGGAAATCCAGCCTCCAGGAAAGGCGGAAAGACAGCTGGCTAGAGTACACAGACAGGACACAGTTCAGACACGGGAACTGATACCGCAAGGCAGGAAACATAGACAGGACCTAGCACATCAGTGACAAGAAGCCAACTCAAAGAACAAGATGCTCAGGCAAGGATTCCAGGGAGGAGCTGGTTTAAATACCAGGTGACAGACAGCAATAGGCTGAGGAAGCATCAGGGGTGTGTCTGCAGCAGCTACAAGAAAGAGGAAGTTCAGCGGGCGTCGCCCTAAGCAGACAGAGCAGAGCAAAGCAGACCATATGGAAAGAAGCCAAAGTGATAGTCTGGACTGGAATTCAAGTGCGCGCTCTTGCACAGTGAGAGATGGACCACTATGCAAGGAAGCCGCCAGGTATGTTACAGTCCGTATGGCATGCAATTTTTCCTCACACTCATCCAATTTTTTTCCCATGCCAAATAAAGCTGAGCATAAATACGCAGATGTGCACTGCCTCATTGTATAACACTGGTCCAAGTGAAATCCAATTTTTTCTCGCAATGCACTCCACTGATTTATATTCTAGTGTGAGCAAACCCAAAGGCTACGGTCACACTATCAGTATTTGGTCAGTATTTTACATCAGTATTTGTAAGCCAAAATCAGATGAGGAACAATCAGAGAAAAATACAGAAGTGGTAAAGTGCTTCTATTATACTTTATCACCCACTCCTAGTTTTGGCTTACAAATGATGTGAAATACTGACCAAGTACTGATAATGTGACCGTAGCCTAAAGCTGTCTGCACTTTAGGCCCATATTGATTATGTAACTGTATCTTGAATATATTTTGATAAACAGCTAAAATGTCAAAACTTTGGTCACTGTCCAAATACTTCTGGACCTAACTGTACATATGACTTAATGATCTGTTTATATTGCATTTTTAAAGAAGATTAGTGACCAAAACAATGTTTGATTTTTTTTTCTCGTTGTGGCATTTACCGATTGAGTTAATTCATTTTATATTTTCAAAGATCAGACTTTTCTGAACATGGCAATACCACATACAATTGTGCTCAAAAGTTTACGTACCCGGCAGAATTTTTCCTTTCTTGGCCTTGTTTCAGAGAATAGGAATGATAACAAAAAACTTTTCTCCACTCATGGTTATTGGTTGTGGTTGACTGAAGCCATTTATTGTCAAACTACTGTGTTTTCTCTTTTTAAATCTTAATGACAACCAAAAACATCGAAATGACCCTGATCAAAAGTTCACATACCCCACTTAATACCGAGTATTGCCCCCTCTAACATCAATGACAGTTTGAAGTCTTTTGTGGTAGTTGTGGATGAGGTTCTTCAATTTCTCAGATGGTAAAGCTGCCCATTCTTCTTGGCAAAAAGCCTCCAGTTCTTGTAAATTACTGGGTTGTCTAGCATGAACTGCACGCTTGAGATCTTCCCAGAGTGGCTCAATGATATTGAGGTCAGGAGACTGAGATGGCCACTCCAGAACCTTCACTTTGTTCTGCTGTAGCCAATGACAGGTCGACTTGGTATTGTGTTTTGGATCGTTGTCATGTTGGAACATCCAAGTACGTCCCATGTGCAGCTTCCGGGCTGATGAGTGCAAATTTGCCTCCAGTATTTGCTGATAATGTGCTGCATTCATCTTTCCTTCAACTTTTACCAAGTTTCCTGTGCCTTTGTAGCTCACGCATCCCCAAGACATCAGCGATCCACCTCCGTGCTTTAGTGTAGGAATGGCGTTCCTTTCATCATAGGCCTTGTTGACCTCTCTCCAAATGTAACGTTTATGGTTGTGGCCAAAAAGTTCAATTTTGGTCTCAGCACTCCAAATTACCTTGTTCCAGAAGTTTTGAGGCTTGTCTCTGTGCTGTTTAGAGTATTGTAGGCGAGATACTTTGTGGCAATTGCGCAGTAATGGCTTTCTTTTGGCGACTCAACCATGCAGCCCATTTTTCTTCAAGTGCCTCCTTATCGTGCACCTTGAAACAGCCACACTACTAGTTTACAGAGAATTCTGAATTTCAGCTGATGTTATTTGTGGGTTTTTCTTTGCATCCAAAACAATTTTCCTGGCAGTTGTAGCAGAAATTTTTGTTGGTCTACCTGACCTTCGTTTGGTTTTTATAGAGCCCCTGATTTTCCATTTGTTAATCACAGTTTGAACGCTGCTGATTGGCATTATCAAATCCTAGGATATTTTTTTGTATCCCTTTCCTGTGTTACACAGTTCAACTACCTTTTCCCATAGATCTGTTAACAATTCTTTTGCTTTCCCCATGACTCACAATCCAGAAACGTCAGTGGCTGGATGAAAGATGCAAGAGTCTGTCTGGATCCCAGAAACTCACTCAGCTTTTATGCACACACACTGATTACAAGCAAACAGGTCACAGGTGAGGATGTTACCTTTAGTAGCCATTCAAACCCATTTGTGTTAAATTCTGTGCATGTTATCAGGCCAAAATCAGCAGGGTATGTGAACTTTTGATCAGGGTCATTTGGATGTTTTTGGCTGTCATTAAGATTTAAGAACAGAAAACACATTAGTTTGACAATAAATGGCTTCACCCAACCAATAACCATGAATGGAGAAAAAGTTTTTTTTGTCATCATTCATATTCTCTGAAACAAGGCCAAGAAAGGAAAAATTCTGCTGGGGTATGTAAACGTTTGAGCACAACTGTATGTGTATTTTTTTTAATTCCTTTATTTTCATTTGGGGAATAGGGGGTTGATTTAAACTTTCATATAATTTTTTTTATATATATACATATATATATAGATATATATATATATATATATATATATATATATATATATATATATATATATATATACACAGTACAGAGCAAAAGTTTGGACACACCTCATTTAAAGATTTTTCTGTATTTTCATGACTTTGAAAATTGTACATTCACACTGAAGGCATCAAAACTATGAATTAACACATGTGGAATTATATACTTTACAAAAAAGTGTGAAACAACTGAAAATAGGTCTTATATTCTAGGTTCTTCAAAGTAGCAACCTTTTGCTTTGATGACTGCTTTGCACACTCTTGGCATTCTCTTTATGAGCTTCAAGAGGTAGTCACCGGAAATGGTCTTCCAACAATTTTGAAGGAGTTCCCAGAGATGCTTAGCACTTGTTGGCCCTTTTGCCTTCACTCTGCGGTCCAGCTCACCCCAAACCATCTCGATTGGGTTCAGGTCTGGTGACTGTGGAGGCCAGGTCATTTGGCGTAGCACCCCATCACTCTCCTTCTTGGCCAAATAGCCCTTACACAGCCTGGAGGTGTGTTTGGGGTCATTGTCCTGTTGAAAAATAAATGATGGTCCAACTAAACGCAAACCGGATGGAATAGCATGCCGCTGCAAGATGTGGTAGCCATGCTAGTTCAGTATGCCTTCAATTTTGAATAAATCCCCAACAGTGTCACCAGCAAAGCACCCCCACACCATCACACCTCCTCCTCCATGCGTCACAGTGGGAACCAGGCATGTACAGTCTATCCATTCACCTTTTCTGTGTCGCACAAAGACATGGTGGTTGGAACCAAAGATCTCAAATTTGGACTCATCAGACCAAAGCACAGATTTCCACTGGTCTAATGTCCATTCCTTGTGTTCTTTAGCCCAAACAAGTCTCTTCTGCTTGTTGCCAGTCCTTAGCAGTGGTTTCCTAGCAGCTATTTTACCATGAAGGCCTGCTGCACAAAGTCTCCTCTTAACAGTTGTTGTAGAGATGTGTCTGCTGCTAGAACTCTGTGTGGCATTGACCTGGTCTCTAATCTGAGCTGGTCTTAACCTGCGATTTCTGAGGCTGGTGACTCGGATAAACCTATCCTCAGAAGCAGAGGTGACTCTTGGTCTTCCTTTCCTGGGGCGGTCCTCATGTGAGGCAGTTTCTTTGTAGCACTTGATGGTTTTTGCAACTGCACTTGGGGACACTTTCAAAGTTTGCCCAATTTTTCGGACTTACTGACCTTCATTTCTTAAAGTAATGATGGCCACTCGTTTTTCTTTACTTAGCTGCTTTTTTCTTGCCATAATACAAATTCTAACAGTCTATTCAGTAGGACTATCAGCTGTGTATCCACCTCACTTCTGCACAACACAACTGATGGTCCCAACCCCATTTATAAGGCAAGAAATCCCACTTATTAAACCTGACAGGGCACACCTGTGAAGCGAAAACCATTTCCAGTGACTACCTTTTGAAGCTCATCAAGAGGATGCCAAGAGTGCGCAAAGCAGTCATCAAAGCAAAAGGTGGCTACTTTGAAGAACCTAGAATGTAAGACATATTTTCAGTTGTTTCACACTTTTTTATGTCTTACACTCTAGGTTCTTCAAAGTAGCCACCTTTTGCTTTGATGACTGCTTTGCACACTCTTGGCATCCTCTTGATGAGCTTCAAGAGGTAGTCACTGGAAATGGTTTTCGCTTCACAGGTGCTACAAAGAAACTGCCTCACATGAGGACCGCCCCAGGAAAGGAAGACCAAGAGTCACCTCTGCTTCTGAGGATAAGTTTATCCGAGTCACCGGCCTCAGAAATCGCAGGTTAAGACCAGCTCAGATTAGAGACCAGGTCAATGCCATACAGAGTTCTAGCAGCAGACACATCTCTACAACAACTGTTAAGAGGAGACTTTGTGCAGCAGGCCTTCATGGTAAAATAGCTGCTAGGAAACCACTGCTAAGGACTGGCAACAAGCAGAAGAGACTTGTTTGGGCTAAAGAACACAAGGAATGGACATTAGACCAGTGGAAATCTGTGCTTTGGTCTGATGAGTCCAAATTTGAGATCTTTGGTTCCAACCACCATGTCTTTGTGCGATGCAGAAAAGGTGAACGGATAGACTCTACATGCCTGGTTCCCACTGTGAAGTATGGAGGAGGAGGTGTGATGGTGTGGGGGTGCTTTGCTGGTGACACTGTTGGGGATTTATTCAAAATTGAAGGCATACTGAACCAGCATGGCTACCACAGCATCTTGCAGCGGCATGCTACTCCATCCGGTTTGCGTTTAGTTGGACCATCATTTATTTTTCAACAGGACAATGACCCCAAACACACCTCCAGGCTGTGTAAGGGCTATTTGGCCAAGAAGGAGAGTGATGGGGTGCTACGCCAGATGATCTGGCCTCCACAGTCACCAGACCTGAACCCAATCGAGATGGTTTGGGGTGAGCTGGACCGCAGAGTGAAGGCAAAAGGGCCAACAAGTGCTAAGCATCTCTGGGAACTCCTTCAAAATTGTTGGAAGACCATTTCCGGTGACTACCTCTTGAAGCTCATCAAGAGAATGCCAAGAGTGTGCAAAGCAGTCATCAAAGCAAAAGGTGGCTACTTTGAAGAACCTAGAATATAAGACATATTTTCTGTTGTTTCACACTTTTTTGTTAAGTATATAATTCCACATGTGTTAATTCATAGTTTTGATGCATTCAGTGTGAATGTACAATTTTCATAGTCATGAAAATACAGAAAAATCTTTAAATGAGAAGTTGTGTCCAAACTTTTGGTCTGTACTGTATATATTTGTAGAATTTCTATTTTATTTATTTCCCTCAGGGGACTTGAACCTGCGATCGTCTGATCGCTTATACTATATACTGCAATACCACTTTACTGCAGAACATAGTGTAAATCTTGGTTTTCTTTGAAGCTTAGCATATATAAGAGCTTCAAATAATCACCAAGATGGTGGAGACGGAGGGCTGTATCAGGCCCCCTGCTGCCATAGTAAACCATTAGGGCCCCGTAATCAATGCCCTGTGCCGATGGGAGCAGATGAGCATCATTGTTATAAAAGCCGCTGTCAGAGACTCGGAGCGGTGTTTAAACAGTAAACAGCAGTGGACGGCGCTCAGATCCTGCCACGGCTGTTAGAGACAGATGATGGCAGGTTAATGTAGTTGATATCTGTTGTGTGTCTCCACAACCGATCACAGATGAAATCATGTACATTGAGAGGTTAAAAGTAGTCACTGTGCGGTTTGGTATGATGGTGTGTACCACACTGAACATGGACCAAAGAAAGCTAAGGAAGAAGTAGTCTCAGGAGACTGGAAGAAAGATTATAAAAAAAAATGTTAAACCATCCATAGTGTGTTTGAACATTAGGAGTGGGCCAACATACCTGTGGACAGGTGCAGAAGTCTCATGGAGAGTTATAGAAATCATTTTTTGCAGCGATTGTCTCAAAAGATTGTGCAACAAAATATTAAAGTACCACTCCAGCGGGCTTTTTCAGTGCTGGAGTGGCATTTCCAATCTAAGATCCCTTACCAGAACGGTCACAAGCTCTCAATGCAAGTCTATGAAAGCCAGGACAAGGCTTGCATTGAAAAGTTGCACAGCAAACACTGGAGCGGCAGGTCACAACCTGCTGAAGGCCGGCCGGAGCGGCGGCAAGAGAAGGTGAAGAAGGCGGCAGATAAGACAAGACGCAGCGACCTTAGATTAGAAGCACCACTCCAGCGTTGCAGTAAAAAAAAACCTTAAGTGGTGCCTTAAGTTAAGGGACCTATCATTAGTCATTTTTAATTGTGGTTCAACAGAAACATGAAAAAAAACAACAACCAAGCAATGTCTGATTTTCATTAGTTGATATTCAGTAAATTTAAATTAAGAATTACTTTTGTCATTTTCAAGTTATTTCAGTGACCAATGAGGGCTTTTCTTACTTTTACAAAAGAGTAGCAACAATTTTGACCATGTGTGTAAGTCAATATGGCTGAATTGGTTGAAAAGATGATTTATAATTTTGTAATCCACCGTTCTCATGTATCCCTAACATATACAGCAGACCATCTGTAATCGGGACCCACAGTGTTCCGCCAGATCCACAGCTTGCAGAGGATAGGGACACACAAGAATACTTCAGCAAGTGGAAAACATGTTTACTGCCAACCCCCATGCACCACTTCCACAATATCAGGTTAAAAATAAATTCTGACCCAATACTCCAGCAATACAGAATGGTGGGCATATTCTTCTCTTGGCTGCTGGACAAAGTGCTGGTTATAAGCTACGTGTTATTAGCTATCAGCTTTCATTAACATTTAACTACAGCGGCTTCCTGCACCCCGCACCAAGGCTGCAGTCACACATTCATGATAGCCACGTCCTGCCCGATTATTTTATCAAACAGCACAAGTACCTATCGAGTAGAACAGACGTACTCAGACGTGCGCTAAAATCACGGATCCGAGAATGAGATCCATGTAACAGAGCACATCCTCTTCTGATCTAATTTTGAGGATCAGAATAGGACATACTCAATGGGTCCATATGCTGACTGATAAAAAATAAAAATAAAAATCAAGCAGCACACAGACATGTGAATACAGACTAAACTTCAGATGCAAAAATCTATGGTTAAAGGGAACCTGTCACCATCAAAATGCCGTCCAATCTGCAGGGACTGTTATAGAGCAAGAGAAGAGGAGATGATTGATATATAGTTTTGTAAGAAAACATTCAGTATAACTCATGTGTTAATCATTTACTCTTCTGCTCTTTCTGGGATCTTCAGTCCAGTGGGCGGTCCTATCAGTGATTGACAGCTATCTCTATATGCAGAATTATACAATGAAGGCTGCCAATCACTGATAGGACCGCCTACCGGACCAAAAATCTCAGAAAGTGCAGAGATTTCGGCCTCATTCAGATGGCCCATTGTTGCGTATGAACGCTATACTTGTTTTTCACAGATAGCACTCATACTCATGATATTCTATGGGAACATTCACACGTCCGATTTTTCCCTCGGACCAAGTGGTCCACCACAAATATTGGAGAAATGACCAATTTTGATCTGAGGGTCAGACTAAAATCGGCAGTGCAAATCAATGGGCCCATGAAAAAAAATCGGACCACACTGGATGATATCAGAGTGTGGCCCAATTTTCACGGACTCTCAGAATGGAGAACATGAACAAATTGCTTTTTTTTTTTAATTTGAACACATTTCATGTTTTTTTCAATTTCTCCTCGTACGAGAAAATCGAATGACACTCGTACCACACTCTGATCAAACTGAAAATCAACGTCTGATCAGAATAATCAGAGCGATTTTCTTGTACGCAAACAAATTGGACGTCTGAATGAGGCCTAAAATGAATTCTAAGAAGACTTTTCTCACAAAACTACCTATCAATCTGCTCAGCTCCCCTGCCCTATAACATGGGGCCGGCATATTAGACTGCATTTTCCTGGTGACCTTTTATAAATGGGGATCTGATGTAGGGGACACAGCTTCATTGGGCAAATCAGAGGTCGAACTTAACCCCTTATTAAAAATTTTTAGACAGTCCTAAGGATGGGCCGTCAATGCCATAATGCTGAAGAACTCCTTCAGTGCTTTAGAAGATGCCGTACCTGTCTCATGACAGGTGCATATGAGTAAGTGTAAAAAAAATCTAGTTCATAGGTTGTATATAACAAAAGTAATTCACTGCAGTTCTCAAAATATTGTGAGGATTTGTAATGAATATGAAACCACAAGACAATTCATGGAAATATATCCTTGGATTAAGCAAATACTTTATAATTTAATTAATCTTTATCTCCAAATCAGTAATGGCTTTGTGTTGCCAAGAATAGTGCAACTTGTTAACCATTTGGTGATGCGCAGCACGGACACATTCACTCACCTGTTTACGTTTCTTTGATCGCAACCCCCCATAAAAAAACAAATAAAAAAACAACAGACCTCTCTTTCTGCCATGTAGCACCTGTTTGCACGCTTTTATTTCTCATCATGCTTCGCACCCACTGCCTTCAAGGGGTTTCCTGGGACTTTAAGTTAGGACAGGCCATAAATGAGCAGTGTTGGGATCTGATCTCTGAGACCCCTGCCAATATGGAAAATTCAGAGGCTGCAGAACTTGTTTTTCTCATTTGTTTTTTTAAAACTAAAAAGGAGGTAAACTGAACTTTTTTTAATTAATCTTTAGCAATGGATCAGCTAAAAATGAATGGAAAAAAGATGACTCCATCATGGTCTTATATATATATATATATATATATATATATATATATATATATATATATATATATATATATATATATATATATATATATATATATATATATATATAACGGAATGCCATACACTAGCGGTCGATGAAACACTGATTTAGCTGCCAGCTATTCCATCTGATCCTCCCATGGACATGCTCACAGAACATCAGACACCTCTCACAGTGGATTATCTCCTGTGAGAACTAGAGATCAGGCATGTTGAAACAAATATGCTCGATCCTTCCTTTCCCTGACATCTGCCAAGATTACACTAAAGCATACACATTCAAGTATATTCCACTCCACAAAATTGGTGGGTCTAGCACAACATTATAATCTAATGTGTAAGGACACTGTAGACATTTTTCACACGCTATATAAAAATGTTGGCATCATTGAGCAGCACCCCACAAGACAGAATGGTTGAAGTGACCCTGCAACCCGGCACTGAAAAGTTACTAGACATTTTTCATGCATAGTCACCTAATGCCCTCCATTTGCCTCCCGCTGCCTCCTTAACTTAGATCAGAATTTTGTTCCTCCTACTTCCGAAATAGCCACCACAGTGGCATGGGGCAGCCATAAGTCTAAAACACTCCTCTCCTGCTTATTTTGTGCTGCAGGATCGGAAAAGAAGAGGAGGCATGGTTTAGACTTACCCCAATCCACAGAGGTGGTCATCTTGGATGCAGAAAGAAAGGAAGACCAAACTGCGCTGAGGAGCCAGCAGGAGGCAAAAGCAGGGCACCAGGTAGGGTGATTATATAGGACTAATGTAAAGACACTTTTCACTCCCAATATGGAGGGTTAGGATTGAAGGATCAAACCATTGTGCAATCATACGTGTTATATCTAGGTTTAAGAAATGTATTCAAATTTATAGGAGAGCATTGAGAAGATAGAAAATCTCCTTTAAAACGGGTATTCCCATCTCCAAGATCCTATCCCAATACGAAGTAGATGTAATACTAATAATATTATTAGCAAATACCACCAATTAGAAATGTAGTATAGTTTTTCTGATTTGCTATGTCTCTTTCCTTATGTGAAGGGCATTGCAGGACCTTAGGTATCCATGGTTATGACAACTAGCTAACTAACTGTCACTATATCAATGGTCGTAACAATGAATCTCTAAGGTCCTGCAATGACTTAACATGAGGGAAGAGACATAGCGAATCAGAAGAACTATACTACATTTCTAATTGGAGGTATTTGCTAATATTATTATTACATCTACCACATATCGGGATAGGATCTTGGAGATGGGAACACCCCCTTTTGTGATAAAAAATCTTAGAAATGTAAAATTGCTTGTTAAGATTTTGAAGATTCAATAGAAAAGTGTTACTACAAAGTCTAGGTGAAGCCATACAATAAAAGAGTCACTGCTTGTTTGGTGCTTAGTCCAAAAGGTTTCTGTAATCTGTAATTATATGAGGTGTAAACTATTGCTAGTAATTAGAACATGAAAATAGCACATTATCCCATTTTTTTCTAAATAATTTGCCATATGAATTCACTTACTTCCACTGTTTGTTTTGCTCCTAAGTTTTTCAAGTCATCTTGGTGTTTGCTCTTTGATAGCGTTTTTTGTCCTGTCAACCCATTTTCTGGAACTTGTGGTTCTTTTTCCTCTTTTCCATCACCCAATTGCCTTTTATGTCTGGCTGGTGCCCGAGTTTTCCACCATTCTCTGTGAAATCCTTTACCTCCTTCTTCTTTTATTGATAAAGTATCTGAAATGTGGCGATACAGTGAAGTCTGTGAGGAGCCTTCCCTAAATACTTGTACTAAGATAGAGTCTCTAGAGCTCGTCTTAGTTGCCATACAACTGTGCGGAGTCCTACAGTCAGCGAGGACACACGTGCCCTGTGACATCCAGAATACACTGCAGGAGTGGTTTTGACAGCAAGAATCATGGCAGGAGTAAACAGACTGGAGGCCATCAGCCACCGTCCAGGAGTGGGTATGATTCTTAGTCCTCAGGCCAAGCCCAAACAGAATTCTGCCTCGGTGACATAAAGAATCGATTTGGCTGGCATCTATGAAAAGAAAGACATGGGGGAAAATTAACACCAAATTGTTGATAATGACAGCCATTCAAGGAACCATACATAACATTGCGGATTTTGTCGCAGGAAATTCTACAACTGTTCCATTCATCTGAAACAACCCCATTCAAATTTCTGCAACAAAATCTGCAGTGTGTGAATTCACCCTAAATTTCATAGCATTAACACTATATGGACAAAAGGTTATAGCAGCTTTTAGGATATCCCAGTCTAAATCCACAGACCTTAATGTGATGATGGTTCTAAAGTTCCATCAATAACTGTTTCCTCCCTTTCCAGATTTTGGAGGGTTTCTGTGGGAATTTTTGCCTATTTGTCTAGACCAGTGTTTCCCAAACCACGTCCTCACAGCCCCCCACATGTCATGTTTTCAGGATTTCCTTAGTATTGCCCAGGTGATAGAATTATTATTAAGGCATCAGAAACAGCCACAGGTTCTCTCACCTGTGCAATACTAAGGAGATCCTGAAAACACGATGCGTTGGGGTCCGTGAGGACGGGGTTTGGGAATCACTGGCCTAGAAGATCATTTATGATATTAGATGACAGGGCCTGGCTCACAATCTACGTGCCAGTTCATCCCATAGGATTTCAATGGGTTGAGGTCAGGGCTCAATGGGCCAGACTAGCTCTTGCACACCAAACTCACCCAATCATGCCTTGTGAACAGAAAAGAGCATCCCCAAACTGTTCCCACAAAATTTGAAGCATACCATTGTCTAAATTGCTGACACATTAATATTACCCTATTCACTGGACTAAATGGGGCAGACCAACTCCTGAAAAACTGCCCCATAGTATTATCTCTCATCCACCAGACCTTAACCCCTTCATCCCCAGATGCAATTTTCCATTTTAGTTTTTTCCTCCCCTTCTTCCAAGAGCCATAACTTTTTTATTTTTTCAGCCATGTAGCCGTATGAGGGCTTGTTTTTTTTGCGGGACAAGATGGAATTTTGGAATGAATGGTGTCATTCAAATGTACAAGTGCGGTGAAATTGAAAAAGTGTGCAATTCCACAATTGTTTTTTTTATTTTCTTATTTAGCATGTTCAATATATGGTAAAACTCACAAGGTAATATGAAGCCCCAGGTCACTACGAGTACGCAGACACCAAATACGTATAGTTTTCTTTTATTTAAATGCTTAAATAAAATTCAGAAATTTATCCCAAAATTTTTTTCACAAAACCTTTTTTATTTTTTATCTTGTGATGCTCCACTTCTGGTGTGACTGGGGGCTGGTATTTTTAGGCTGGGAAGGGCCCAATAAACATGGACTTTCCCAGCCTGATAATATCAGCTCTCAGCTGTCTGCTTTCCCTTTGCTGGTTAGCAAAAATAGAGGGGACCCCCCGTCATTTTTTTCATTTATTATTTATTTATTTAATAGAAAGTTGTACAATAAGTTTCACATGCAAAGCACAAATATATCTGACAGATATCTATCTATAATATCTATCTATTAGCTTTGCACATCTTTAAAACATAAAAATCTGTAATTTCTTGAATGCATTTTATTCTGGTACGTGTCACACAGAACACCACACGGATAGTAAAAGCTGACCGTTCCACGCACACCTTTTTTTAAGAGGACGTATGAAGAGGCCTTATGCAGTGTTTCAACACGGAGTTATGCTGTTTCAACTTATAATTCAATGTAATTTTATACTCATGATTTATAGAGACTAAATAGTCATTGATAAAGACAGTCATGTCCTTGCACCTCCTAAATGTGGCAGTAAAACCAGCTATTTTATTATTTAAAGCCTCACTAAAAATATGTATGCACTTATGCATGGAAAGACCAGTAACAGTCTGCTGTGAAGGGTACACATGTATTATATACAAATTATACAAAGTCAGTTCACTGCTGTATGTAGATGAGGCTTCTCAGACACACGGCCTGTATGCGGCCCCTAAAGCAATTTTTTGTGGCTGGCACTGTACCTTTAAATGTGTTGTGTGCCATCTCGTGTGCGAAGCCACATCTGCTGAAATACGTCACGCAGCGCACCTGGCGCTGCCTGTACCCACTTGAGGGGATGCCCAGCGACAGGACTGTAAGGGAGACAAGCCGCATGGCAGTAGGTAAGCACTATAGAGGGCATTACACTGTATGTAGGGAGGCTATGAAGCCATTATATTATATATAGGGGGCTGTGAGGCCATTATATTGTGTATAGAGGAGCTGTGGAGACATCATTCTGTATGTAGTGGGCTGTGGAGCCATCATACTATATGTAAGAGAGCTATGGGGCCATCATACTGTCTAAAAAAGGACCTGTGGAGCCATTATACTATCTGTAATGGAGCTGTGGGTTCATCATACTGTATGTAGGAAGCTATTGGGGGCAAAATGCTGTATATAGTGGGCTGTGGAGCCCCTATCTGTGGGGCCATTATTCTGTATATAGGGAGGCTATGTGGCCATCATACTGTATACAGGGGCTATGGGACCATCATACTGCATATAGAAGACCTATGGGGCCATCATAGGGGGCTGTGGTTTTGAAGTACACTAGGCATCGTAATGAGACGCAATTTACTTGTATGGCACTGATGTAGTAGCTACACAATGAGGGCTTTGGCCAGGCGACCTCGGTCATGCAGTTTAGCCTCGGCCAAAATTTGCCCCAGATCTCATTTTAGTTTGAGACCCCTGATGTATATCAGTGTCGTGTCTATTACAGCATTCCTTGGATTCCTTTGTTTTACTATCTAAATAGTTTCACAGCCCTGCAACCATTCACTTTATAAGATATTGCTATTAGTATTTTATTGGTAACATCCACTGGATCTCTGTAGAAGGGCTGGCTGTAGGACACAGAACTCAGCAAAGAGCAATGGATAAATGGGCAGCCACATTATGGTTTCTGATTCATAAGGCGTAAAATGGTTTGAAATATTGCAACAATTTGTGCAATTTGGCCAATTTCTTTTTATTTTTACACTATTTGCAACTTTATGAAAGAGGGTGGTGCTTAGTTGGAGGGGGCATGGCTAACTATTCATTCATCATAATTTACACCCAGATGTAATGACAGTGGGTGGTGCTTAGTTGGAGGAGGCATGGCTAGCTACTCATTCATCATAATTTACACCCAGATGTAATGACAGTGGGTGGTGCTTAGTTGGAGGGGGCAGGGCTAGCTACTCATTCATCATAATTTACACCCAGATGTAATGACAGTGGGTGGTGCTTAGTTGGAGGGGGCAGGGCTAGCTACTCATTCATCATAATTTACACCCAGATGTAATGACAGTGGGTGGTGCTTAGTTGGAGGGGGCAGGGCTAGCTACTCATTCATCATAATTTACACCCAGATGTAATGACAGTGGGTGGTGCTTAGTTGGAGGGGGCAGGGCTAGCTACTCATTCATCATAATTTACACCCAGATGTTAAGACAGAGGGTGGTGCTTAGTTGGAGGGGAAATGGCTAGCTACTCATTCATCATAATTTGCACCCAGATATAATGACAGTGGGTGGTGCTTAGTTGGAGGAGGCATGGCTAACTACTCATTCATCATAATTTACACCCAGATGTAATGACAGTGGGTGGTGCTTAGTTGGAGGAGGCATGGCTAGCTACTCATTCATCATAATTTACACCCAGATGTAATGACAGTGGGTGGTGCTTAGTTGGAGGGGGCAGGGCTAGCTACTCATTCATCATAATTTACACCCAGATGTTAAGACAGAGGGTGGTGCTTAGTTGGAGGGGAAATGGCTAACTACTCATTCATCATAATTTACACCCAGATGTAATGACAGTGGGTGGTGCTTAGTTGGAGGAGGCATGGCTAACTATTCATTCATCATAATTTACACCCAGATGTAATGACAGTGGGTGGTGCTTAGTTGGAGGAGGCATGGCTAGCTACTCATTCATCATAATTTACACCCAGATGTAATGACAGAGGGTGGTGCTTAGTTGGAGGAGGCATGGCTAGCTACTCATTCATCATAATTTACACCCAGATATAATGACAGTGGGTGGTGCTTAGTTGGAGGAGGCATGGCTAACTACTCATTCATCATAATTTACACCCAGATGTAATGACAGAGGGTGGTGCTTAGTTGGAGGAGGCATGGCTAACTACTCATTCATCATAATTTACACCCAGATGTTATGACAGTGGGTGGTGCTTAGTTGGAGGGGGCATGGCTAACTACTCATTCATCATAATTTACACCCAGATGTTATGACAGTGGGTGGTGCTTAGTTGGAGGGGGCATGGCTAACTACTCATTCATCATAATTTACACCCAGATGTTATGACAGTGGGTGGTGCTTAGTTGGAGGGGGCAGGGCTAACTACTCATTCATCATAATTTACACCCAGATGTTATGATGGAGGGTGGTGCTTAGTTGGAGGGGGCAGGGCTAACTACTCATTCATCATAATTTACACCCAGATGTAATGACAGAGGGTGGTGCTTAGTTGGAGGGGGCATGGCTAACTACTCATTCATCATAATTTACACCCAGATGTTATGACGGAGGGTGGTGCTTAGTTGGAGGGGGCATGGCTAACTACTCATTCATCATAATTTACACCCAGATGTAATGACAGTGGGTGGTGCTTAGTTGGAGGGGGCATGGCTAACTACTCATTCATCATAATTTACACCCAGATGTAATGACAGTGGGTGGTGCTTAGTTGGAGGGGGCATGGCTAACTACTCATTCATCATAATTTACACCCAGATGTAATGACAGTGGGTGGTGCTTAGTTGGAGGGGGCATGGCTAACTACTCATTCATCATAATTTACACCCAGATGTAATGACAGTGGGTGGTGCTTAGTTGGATGGGGCAGGGCTAACTACTCATTCATCATAATTTACACCCAGATGTAATGACAGTGGGTGGTGCTTAGTTGGAGGGGGCATGGCTAACTACTCATTCATCATAATTTACACCCAGATGTTATGACGGAGGGTGGTGCTTAGTTGGAGGGGGCATGGCTAACTACTCATTCATCATAATTTACACCCAGATGTAATGACAGTGGGTGGTGCTTAGTTGGAGGGGGCATGGCTAACTACTCATTCATCATAATTTACACCCAGATGTAATGACAGTGGGTGGTGCTTAGTTGGAGGGGGCATGGCTAACTACTCATTCATCATAATTTACACCCAGATGTAATGACGGAGGGTGGTGCTTAGTTGGAGGAGGCATGGCTAACTACTCATTCATCATAATTTACACCCAGATGTTATGACAGTGGGTGGTGCTTAGTTGGAGGGGGCATGGCTAACTACTCATTCATCATAATTTACACCCAGATGTTATGACAGTGGGTGGTGCTTAGTTGGAGGGGGCATGGCTAACTACTCATTCATCATAATTTACACCCAGATGTTATGATGGAGGGTGGTGCTTAGTTGGAGGGGGCAGGGCTAACTACTCATTCATCATAATTTACACCCAGATGTAATGACAGTGGGTGGTGCTTAGTTGGAGGGGGCATGGCTAACTACTCATTCATCATAATTTACACCCAGATGTAATGACGGAGGGTGGTGCTTAGTTGGAGGAGGCATGGCTAACTACTCATTCATCATAATTTACACCCAGATGTAATGACAGAGGGTGGTGCTTAGTTGGAGGAGGCATGGCTAACTACTCATTCATCATAATTTACACCCAGATGTAATGACAGTGGGTGGTGCTTAGTTGGAGGGGGCAGGGCTAACTACTCATTCATCATAATTTACACCCAGATGTAATGACGGAGGGTGGTGCTTAGTTGGAGGAGGCATGGCTAACTACTCATTCATCATAATTTACACCCAGATGTAATGACAGAGGGTGGTGCTTAGTTGGAGGAGGCATGGCTAACTACTCATTCATCATAATTTACACCCAGATGTAATGACAGTGGGTGGTGCTTAGTTGGAGGGGGCAGGGCTAACTACTCATTCATCATAATTTACACCCAGATGTAATGACAGTAGGTGGTGCTTAGTTGGAGGAGGCATGGCTAGCTACTCATTCATCATAATTTACACCCAGATGTTAAGACAGAGGGTGGTGCTTAGTTGGAGGGGAAATGGCTAGCTACTCATTCATCATAATTTGCACCCAGATATAATGACAGTGGGTGGTGCTTAGTTGGAGGGGGCAGGGCTAGCTACTCATTCATCATAATTTACACCCAGATGTTAAGACAGAGGGTGGTGCTTAGTTGGAGGGGGCATGGCTAACTACTCATTCATCATAATTTACACCCAGATGTTATGACGGAGGGTGGTGCTTAGTTGGAGGAGGCATGGCTAACTACTCATTCATCATAATTTACACCCAGATGTAATGACAGAGGGTGGTGCTTAGTTGGAGGGGGCAGGGCTAACTACTCATTCATCATAATTTACACCCAGATGTAATGACAGAGGGTGGTGCTTAGTTGGAGGGGGCAGGGCTAACTACTCATTCATCATAATTTGCACCCAGATATAATGACAGTGGGTGGTGCTTAGTTGGAGGGGGCAGGGCTAACTACTCATTCATCATAATTTACACCCAGATGTAATGACAGTGGGTCGTGCTTAGTTGGAGGGGGCATGGCTAACTACTCATTCATCATAATTTACACCCAGATGTTATGACAGTGGGTGGTGCTTAGTTGGAGGGGGCATGGCTAACTACTCATTCATCATAATTTACACCCAGATGTTATGACAGTGGGTGGTGCTTAGTTGGAGGGGGCATGGCTAACTACTCATTCATCATAATTTACACCCAGATGTTATGATGGAGGGTGGTGCTTAGTTGGAGGGGGCAGGGCTAACTACTCATTCATCATAATTTACACCCAGATGTAATGACAGTGGGTGGTGCTTAGTTGGAGGGGGCATGGCTAACTACTCATTCATCATAATTTACACCCAGATGTAATGACAGAGGATGGTGCTTAGTTGGAGGAGGCATGGCTAACTACTCATTCATCATAATTTACACCCAGATGTAATGACAGAGGGTGGTGCTTAGTTGGAGGAGGCATGGCTAACTACTCATTCATCATAATTTACACCCAGATGTAATGACAGTGGGTGGTGCTTAGTTGGAGGAGGCATGGCTAGCTACTCATTCATCATAATTTACACCCAGATGTAATGACAGTGGGTGGTGCTTAGTTGGAGGGGGCAGGGCTAGCTACTCATTCATCATAATTTACACCCAGATGTTAAGACAGAGGGTGGTGCTTAGTTGGAGGGGAAATGGCTAGCTACTCATTCATCATAATTTGCACCCAGATATAATGACAGTGGGTGGTGCTTAGTTGGAGGAGGCATGGCTAACTACTCATTCATCATAATTTACACCCAGATGTAATGACGGAGGGTGGTGCTTAGTTGGAGGGGTCATGGCTAACTACTCATTCATCATAATTTGCACCCAGATATAATGACAGTGGGTGGTGCTTAGTTGGAGGGGGCATGGCTAGCTACTCATTCATCATAATTTACACCCAGATGTAATGACAGTGGGTGGTGCTTAGTTGGAGGGGGCATGGCTAACTACTCATTCATCATAATTTGCACCCAGATGTAATGACGGAGGGTGGTGCTTAGTTGGAGGGGAAATGGGTAACTACTCATTCATCATAATTTACACCCAGATGTTATGACGGAGGGTGGTGCTTAGTTGGAGGGGGCATGGCTAACTACTCATTCATCATAATTTACACCCAGACTTGTTACATAGCCTAAGTGAACAAAGTCACAATCAAATCATTGCATACAAATAGCCATATCACCCACTGAGAGTCATATGTGGATCAGATGGTAAACCCCACGCGTATCGCTGTGAAAACACAGCTTCATCAGGGAAGGTATGTGACATGTTTTTTCATATATAAGGCTTGGTTCGTAGCATGGGCTGATATACAATGGAGGTTATTGACTGGAATTGCACAGGAGGTTCTTGATAGAATAATTATGTATTGATGATATTAATTAGGAGTGTATAATATATTTTGAGATTTAGTTGTATATTAGCATATGAAGTGAGGCTTTAATATAACAATCATGTACTGATGATATTATCCTGGGGTATGCCAGAGAATATATTTATTACTGTGATTTTTTATGTATTTACCTTGGAATAGATTGTATATGATAATCATTGAACCTAAGCTATTTATTAGAGTTGTATTTTGCACATGGCCAATCATGTAGTGCGGATCTTCGGTGTTGGAAATCATGTGTGTTGTTGTTTTTTAGTGTTTTTAAACTAGTCCAATAAAGCTTATAATTTTTATTAATTATAGTATCAAGGTGTGCGCTTTTTTACATATGTACCATCTTGTTCTTGCATTGAGAGCTTGTGACTGTTACCTCTGACTTCCAGTCAGTCAGAAGTTGCAGTCTCAAGATGGCGGCACAGGACCAGAGCGGCACCGGGAAGAGCTGAAGACGGCAGTGGCAAGTATAATATGAGGAGCAGGGATCTTACATTAGTAGCACCAATCCAGCACTAAAAAAAAAAAAAAAACTGGAGTGGTGTTTTAATTTATCATGAAATACTAAGGAATCGGGCCTGACAGGGCTACATAAAATCTGATCAGCGGACGTTTAGTAGCCTGTTTAGACAGGCCACCTCCATTCAGATGTGCAAGAACAATCTGTAATGCACAGACTGTCAGTCTTCTTAACAGCACATGTTCCATTTTGCTCATTTATTGGGTGATTGTAAGCTTGATTACACTGGCCAATTATCAAAAGGGAGTATTCGTAGGAATGCTCATTCCCAATAAGATACACCTAAGAGTTAAATTGAAAGTAATGGTCCAGCTGATCATCTCTCATACAAGCAAACCATATACTATAGGATAGCTTATGAAGGTGACTAGGCTGAGAAAAATAGCACATATGGCCATTTCTTGAAAACTGAATGATGTGCATATAGCAGTTATTTATAATCCCTGATGCAAACGGCTCACACTCATGGGAGCTGCAGTTAATAATACATGTGCAAAGAATACATAAAATGAATGAGTGGCTAAGTCACCCAAAACTTGTATTCACAGCAGGTAGGTGGGTGTGAATGAGATTTCGTTCTTCAGCTCCATTCAATTGGCCATAAGCCAATCCACTAGTGTTGATCGAGTATGTATCATTAACCCTTTCCGGCCAGCACGCTCAAGATTATTGTAAGTGTTTTCGCTATGTATACCCCACTCACATGTAAAACGCCATGGAATAAATGGCGCTATAATAATAAATAATAATAATTTAAGAAAAAAAATCTGCTTCTGAAGGAGTCCATATCCTTTAGCCAATATAAACGACAGCCATCAGTTAGTCGTGACGACATCACTTGGCACCACTGCTCCGTCTCGTGGCATCAGGCAAGCTTGTGTGTGAGATACTAGGAGATTCTGCCCTTCCCCCACACACACACACTTTGGAGGGGAGGCTCTGACCTGATTCCACTTCATAAGCCAAAGATGCTCATGTGAGGTGACAGGGAAAGTGTCTAGAATTTAGGATGCTCAGGCTTGCTGGAGACATTAACCCTTTAAAGTGGCAAGGAGAAAAACTGCTTTGCAAATTTAGTAATAATTTTGTTTTTCACTGGCTGTAGCCATGAGGATTAATCAGGGATTTGAACGCTATTTTAGGGGAGAAAAGCACTATCTACAGCACTTGAAAGAAAGCATAGTAGGGCTATGTCTGCACTAAGGAGTGTGCAACCCTACGGCCTTTGGGCCCGGAACATCCTCTGCTTAAAGTCTGCTTAATCTAGCGAAGCTAAACTAGAGGTGTCCCCCATGTCCTTTCTCTATGCTAGAATAGAGACTAGGGAACTAGAACAAATATGAAATCTGCACATCCCCATTAATTCTGCGGGCACATCTGTTATAACTAGCTCAGAATTCCCTTCTTATATCCCTACATATTATATATATTTGTTATATCCCTACATCCAACTCCAGGAATCACCTGTCATGGAGAAGAGAATGCTCCAGCATGTTAACGAGTATAACAGGTATGGCCGCGCCGGGCAGGTCGCTCGTCTCCTTCGAGGGCGTATCAATGGTGGGCTAGGGTCAGATGCCAGCATGTTTAATAGAGAACTCTCCATGGTGTCTTCCTCTGAATTTCTGAGTCTGAAAATAAAAGAGTGCGGATAGACGTTATTCTGAAATGAGCGCATAATTTGCCTTTCTGCATTGTTTGTAATTATGATGGAAATCTGTGGCTTGCTTGAAGATGACTTTCAGGGGAATGGACGGGCACCGATGCACCACACCTAGGCCGAGAACAGGGTGGAGAGAAACAGCTGGTACTTCCCATGGGAAATTGCTAGACTTTCTTAACAAGCTCTATATATTAACAGACAAAAATCTATATAAAATGCACAGAAAGCACAGTAAATGTCCCGGACAGATTTTATACTTTTAAAAACGTTGGCAAGAGACAAAAAAAAAGTCTCTAGATGGTGACTTTGGCTACGACACACCTAAGTGCACTAGCAAAATATCACGCTACGCTGTTACTGCATCGAATAATGAAAATGAGCGTGCACCAAGCAACTTGCTGCGACTACAAAAAGTCCTGCAGATCTAGGGTTCTTCCCACTACATTCACTTATTATTATGGAACGATAATTAGCTCCACAGTTCTAGCAGGCGAAACACATTCATTTTACATATTTACCCCTAAAAACAGTGTTGTCAACTACTGAATCACACAGCCATAATAAAATCACTTTTTTTAAAAAAAACATTTTTTAACTGCACCTTAAACAGGACTGGTCATCAAGTCAAAAGTGGTCAATTGTTGCTCGTATTGTATTCCCGCTGCTCCCCTAAGTATGCCTTTAAAAAAAACAAAAAAAACCTCCGTATGGTTCCAGAGTTCTGAGCCTTTTTATTTTGTGCTAATTTTTCTTGCTCTGCACAAAAGGGCGTGTCTCACAGGATTCTCTGGGGGCGTGGCTCACAGGATTCTCTGGGGGCGTGGCTCACAGGATTCTCTGGGGGCGTGGCTCACAGGATTCTCTGGGGGCGTGGCTCACAGGATTCTCTGGGGGCGTGGCTCACAGGATTCTCTGGGGGCGTGGCTCACAGGATTCTCTGGGGGCGTGGCTCACAGGATTCTCTGGGGGCGTGGCTCACAGGATTCTCTGGGGGCGTGGCTCACAGAATTCTCTGGGGGCGTGGCTCACAGGATTCTCTGGGGGCGTGTCTTTATCATGTTCTGAATAATTACCCTGTGAGCCACGCCTCCTCATAAAGAACAGAAAAATTAGCACATAAAGGTCCATTACTATGTTCAAGAGGTTGCCCAATTTATCTTTTTTTTTTGCCAAATGTGTTGGGGACATGATTTTGTGACAATTCCTAATATATAAGTATTAGGGTGCTTTCACATTGCGTTTTGTCACACGCTCAGTGGCCCCGTCGGGCCTTACTTCCATCCCCCGCGCAAAACGGGATTCTAACGTATGCGCCGACGTGGCCATAGACCATAATGGTGCCGAGAGAGTGAACGTTTGCTCTGCCGGGCATCATTTCCAGGCGTATTGACCTACTGTAGAAGGACACTCAGACGTAGTAGACAGGATCTTTTGCTCTTGTTAGTACAGCTTTCCTCACAGGTCTGCACAACTCTGCAATCCATAAAATGGCCTTTGATGGAGTAGCGTGCGATCAGACCTGGCAATCAACATCCTAAAACTGAAAATCACCTCACATGGGAAAGTGGTTGTCCTATTGGACAATGGACACGTCTTGTCACATGCTCCTCCACAAGCAGGCATTTTGAAAACAGAAGAGCAGTGCAGTCTGTGAGGAAGGCTGCGCTAAGAAGTATCAGAATGAAAACTCGTAGTACTGACATATTAGTAAGTGTCCACAACACATTTGCTAAAATATAGATAAAGTGGCCAACCCCTTGAAACAAAATCTGAATACACCCCAACGTTCTTCCAAAGGTGATCCCAGCTACGTCTTTCACAGAAGTGTCCCTCACTGTCACATGGAGGGCAACTCTATAGAGATCATTTAAATCTAAAAGACATTAGCTTGAGGCTTTATGAATTAGTACAATACAAATCCTTAAAGAGATGGTCCCACAAGTGAAATTTATCCCCTAACTACAGCATTCAGGGATAACTTGCTGATTGCTGGGACCCCTGCAATCAAGAGAACAAGGCTTTGGGTCCTGAGAACAAGGCAATGCAAAGCCCCATCTGAATGAAGCAAAGGTGCGCATGCTTGCCCTCCAGTCTACTCTTTGTCTATGGGATGGCCAGAGAAAGGAAAGTGCAATGCTTAGCTATATTCTGCAGTCCCATAGACAATGAATGTAGCAGAGGTCCATCCTGATCCACAGCACTGTTTTTGGGATTGCTGGGCGTCCTAGAGGTTGCGTCTGCACAATGAGCAGTAAGGTATTCGCAAGCCTATGGACAGGGGATACGTTTCAATTGTGGGAATACCCATTTAACACAATTGAATTCATGAGCCTTAGAAAAGATCATCATATGTCATAAAGTTTGGGGTCAAGAGTCAATGGACCTCACAGATTCAGGACATCCCTTGGTATCATTCAGTCTATGGATGGGACCCAAAGTATCAGGGTGGCTTCTTACATTGTAGCCGTAGGGCATGATTTGCTGCAATTGTCAGATTTTGGAAACTGACCAAAATAAAAGTGGCAAACAAGGGTTGTGCATGGTTTCTTAGGCCAAGATTGTTTTTCAGATCCACTGACAAAGCAAATATTTTGTAAGCTTATGACAGCTAATATTTAATAACCAACTGTCATCTCCCCAGGGTGTTAGTGAAAGAAAACAGCTGCTTGTAATGCAGGAGATGCCAGGTGAGGGCATCCCACGTGTAGTGTGCAGCTGAAGCCGAGCAGGACCTGCTTTCCCATAAATACCTTGCACCTCCGCTTCTGACACCTTGTATACGGGCGTGCATGAGAACAATATGCACTTATAATATACTTTCTCCGCCATTGCTTCTGGAAGGCATAAGAGGCAAATATCTCATACGGTAGGTGAAGCATATGGAGAGCCGACATGAACTTTATAATAATGAGTAAGGGTTATGTCACATTGGAGCACAAAGGAGCGAGCAAATCAATAATACAGTGACTGCAGACAGCCTGGAATTATGCTCTGCAGAGTCACAGCGCCCTAGTACAACAGACACCTGCTCCATGTGTACTCAGCAAGAGCGCTGGGGATGTGCTGACAGCACTCTGCTCCCTCCTGGGTAACCCAACCCTTCAGGCTCATTCACACAGCCACGTCTCCTACTGCATCTCACACACATGTAATACATATGTATGGCATGTAAGTAGCTGGAAGGCTTCAATGCATGTGTGTATATTATAGAAATAAATATAGAGAACAGGAAAATAAAAAATAAATAAAATCAGCACAAGCAAAAGTGCAGGTATATGTGCCAAAAATGGGCAGCACTCAATAGTGAATTCAATGCAAAAAAAAACAGATGTATTTATTGGCCCATGTGAACAGGTGGCAACGTTTCGGCTGAAGAGCAGGCAAGCTTTTGTCAAGCAAATACAAAGTGCAACAGACAGTTTTCTAGAGACGACACATTGGCATAATCATGCCAGGCAATTAATCATGGTGTCAGCGTCTCATGTTTATTACCTGCGCACAGACTGGGAGACGCTGATATCAGCCATTCATCTGCCATTTTCTCCTGATTGGCGGGCCACTTGCTTTATTAATAGTCACCTGTGCTTTGCTTTAGGCAATTGAGCTTAAACATGTTATAAAATCAATCATGCATATTATTCAGATATTCTGTACACACCAAACACTATCTAATCACTATTACACAATGCCGCTTATGTATATTATTGCTGTGTATTTGCATCTAAATTCCCTTTTGACTGTGGAATAGCCTGGCAATGATTATGATCGTGTGACGTTTCTATAAACCTGTCTGTCGCCCTTCAGCTGAAGCTTTACCACCCGTTCACATAAATACTCCAATTTTTTTGCATGGAATTTGCAATTGAGTGCTGCCCACCTTTTTATATAATATGTGTGTATATGCATGTATATCATTAAATATGGTATATGATATTGTATGTACAGCAGTGCCGTATTTACCATAGGGAGGATGACTAGGATGGGAAAGCTGCATTTTGATATATTTCTATTATTTCTCTATGATTACACATAGTGCGCACATATACACTGTAAGTACCAATGTATGTGTGTGTGTGTGTGTGTGTGTCTGTGTGTGTGTGTGTGTATTTACACAGTGACTGTAGGAGTCTGCGTAGCATATGGGTGCATACATACTAAATGTCATGTTTTTATAATGGGACGTTTCCATTAAAGGGGAAGTGTGATCAGAAAATGATCTATTGTTTAAAGGGGTTGTCCAATACCTGGGTGACCCCTTTTTAAATAAAATATTCCTCCCTATGAGGGACGTGAGTATATGTTATTTTAATTTTATAGGGATCTACACTATATATTTTACTACATGGACAACCTCTTTAAATCAGGATTTACATTATATGTTTGCTTTTTGTTTTTAAATTCTCCATATCACTGTCTATATAAAAAAATAGAATTAGACTCACCGGTAATTCGGTTTCTAATAACCCTCCACGACAGCACCAAAGGAGGATGTCACCCCACCCTAATAGGGACAGGAAACACAAAGAGGTCAAATAGCCCCTTCCTCATCCTCCCTCCGGTGTTTTATAAAGGACCACACAAGTATGGATGCTTCAAATTATATTTATTCTTATTCAAATTAGATGATTTTTTGGCTAACCCAGCCAGGGAGGGAATTACCAGTGCTGTCGTGGAGGGTTATTAGAAACCGAATTACCGGTAAGTCTAATTCTATTTTCTCCAATAACCCCCACGACAGTACCAAAGGAGGAGTACCAAAGACTCATGTTTAGGGACGGACAATGGCCTGAAGCACTTTCCGCCCAAAGGCCAAGTCTTTAATGGACATTAAATTAAGTATGTAATGCTTGGTGAAGGTATGGACCGAGGACCATGTAGTTGCTACATATCTGATCGAGAGAAGCGCTAGCCTTTTCTGCCCAGGAGAAGGACATGGCTCTAGCAGAGTGTACTTTCAGCTTTTCTGGTGGGGAGAGATTTTGGATCTGATATGATTCCACAATTGCTTTCTTGATCCAAGTAGCGATGGTAACTTTTGAGACTTTCTTTCCTCTGTTCTGACCAGATGGCTGAATAAAGAGGGTCTGATCCTTCCTCCAGGCTTCAATCTTTTGGAGGTAGTGAAGAACGACCCGCCTCACGTCCAAAGTATGGAATTCTTCTTCCCTTTTATTTTTTGGATCCTGACAGAAGGAAGGCAGAATTATCTCCTGTGATCTATGAAAGTCTGAGACCACCTTTGGCAAGAAAGATGGGTCCAGTTGTAGAATAATCCTATCATCCAGGATTCTCAAATATGGGTCATTCACTGAGAAGGCCTGGATTTCTCCCACTCTCCTGGCAGTGGTAATCGCTACTAGAAAAGTTGTTTTCCAGCCTAATTTATCCAGCTCTATTGAGGCCAAAGGTTCAAATGGTGGTAGTGTCAGACCTTTAAGGATATTAAGATACCAGGAGGGAACATGGTTGACTATTCTGGGCCGCAGACGAGTAGCTGCTGTCATGAACCATTTTACCCATCGATGTTCGGCTAGGCTCTGGTCGAAATAGGAACTGAGCGCCGCGATCAGTACCTTGAGGGTGCTGGGTCTAATGCCTTTTTCCAGCCCCTCTTGTACAAAATCCGGGATCTGGGTCATGTTAAGATGCCGAAGATCTGGCATATTTGGTTTATACCATGTTAGGAAGGTCTTCCATATCTTGCTGTATATGGAGTTTGTGATTTGTTTCCTACTTCTTTGTAGGGTATGAATTACTCGGTCTGAGAGTCCCTTGGCTTTCAGGATTGTAAACTCAGAAGCCAGGCCACTAGATGGAAGTTCTCTAGATCTGGATGGAGTATTGGACCCTGATGGAGAAGGTTTTTGATTGCTGGCAGAATGAGGGGTCCTTCTATGCTTAGACTGTTTAGTGCACAGAAACAGCTCCTTTTGGGCCAAAGTGGGGCTATCAAGATTATCTTGACCTCCTCGGTCCTTACTTTCTGTAAGGTCTTGGGTAGCAATGGAATTGGGGGAAAAGCGTAAGCTAGATGGAAACGCCACGGGTGAACGAATGCATCTATCCCCAGGCATACATCATCTGGATCTAGGGAGAAGTATTTTTCTGCCTTGGTGTTCTTGCATCTTGCAAAGAGGTCCACCTCCGGACGACCCCATTGTCTGGTCAGCATGTGGAAAATGTCTGGAGTCCAGCTCCCATTCCCCTGGATGGATATTCCTTCTGCTCAGAAAATTGGCCTGGATGTTGTCTGAGCCTTTTATGTGCAGACCTGATAAGGAACGAAGATGTCCTTCTGCCCAGAAGAATATTCTTGCTGAGATACTTTTTAGATTCTCGTATCTTGTACTCCCTTGATGGGACAGGTGAGCTATGGTAGTCATGTTGTCTGAATAGACTTTTACGTGTTGGCCCGCAATGGTTTGAGCCGATATTTTGAGTGCCTCCTCAACTGCCTTTAATTCGCGGAAGTTGGAGGATCTGCTGCTGGTCTCTTCTGTACAGACACCTTGGAAGGGGGTTTGAGCGACAACGGCTCCCCATCCCGTCTTGCTGGCATCTACCGTGACTGTTATCAGAGGGAACTGAGACCATGGAACCCCTGTTCTTAGGTTTCTTGGGCTGAGCCACCATGACAGGGATGTCTTCAAATAATGAGGGATCATGATCTTCCTGTTTAGGGAGTCTGGGGATCCGTCCCACTGTGCGAGAATATGGGTTTGCAATACCCTGGTGTGAGCCTGAGCCCAGGCTACGGATTGAATGCAGGCTGTCATGGAGCCGATGGCTGACATGGCAAATCTTAGGGACAACCTGTTCAGGGTCTTCAGATTCAATATCTTGGATCTCAAAAGTATCAGTCTGTCCTTTGGTAAGAAGGAGGTTTGTCTGGCGGAGTCTAATAGGACACCCAGGAACGTTTTTTCTGTGGCAGGGACCAGGTCTGACTTTTGATGATTTATCAACCACCCTAGGGTGGTCAGGATTTGAATTGTTCTTTGCAGATCTTCCTGGAGTGATGCCACCGAGGGACCTACTAGTAAGAAGTCGTTGAGGTAGGGAATGATGCATATTTTCTCCTTTCTGATAGAAGCCACTACCTCTGACATAATTTTGGTAAATATTCTTGGTGCTGAGGATATCCCGAAAGGCAATACGTTGAATTGAAAATGTAACGTTTGATCCTCTTGAACCACCGCAAACCTTAGAAATTTTCGGTATGTTGGATATACAGGGACGTGATAGTATGCGTCCTGTAAGCCGATGGTTGCCATCACATATCCTTGTTCTATCAAGGAAACTGCTGATCTGATGGACTCCATTTTGAATCTTCGGTAGATGATGTATTAGTTTAAGGGTTTCAGATTTATTATTATTCTGTAAGTGCCGTTTGGTTTTCTTATCATAAACAGGCGTGAATAGTGGCCTGTGTGTCTTTCTGTTTTTGGGACCGGTGAAATAGCCCCCAAGGATAGCAGGTCTCTTAGGCCAGACATCAGGGCGGTTTTTAATCTCGGGGAGGTTAGACGAGTTATTCTCACTTTTCTTGGAGGATATGAGGAGAATTCGATCTTCACCCCTTCTTGAATTACCTTCAAGACCCATTGACTGGAGCAGATCTTTTGCCATTGGCAAAGGTATTCCATGATTCGTCCCCCCACTGCTCTGGCGTCACCGCTTCTGTTGTCATTGTCCTTTTGGGAAAAAAATATTCCTATCTTTCCCTCCTTTGGGGTAGCTCCATCGACCAGACTTCCCTTTCCCCTTGTTCTGGGGATTCTGCTCCCGAGGGGGGCGAAAGGGGGTCTTCTTGTAATGTCTGGGTTCTGGCAAGGACTTCTTTTTATCAGCCGCCTTCTCCAGGAGGTCGTCAAGGGCCTGGCCAAACATATATTCTCCCCTGAAGGGAATGGAACAGAGTTTTATTTTGGAGGCCACATCACCGTTCCACGATTTCAGCCATAGTGCTTGCCTTGTGGAGTTCGATAGGACTTCTGCTCTGGCGGTTACTCTCACAGATTCCGCTGGAGCATCTGCCAGAAAGTCAGTGGCCTTCTGCAGCAAGGGTAGGGAAGCTTGTATCTCTTCTCTGGATGTGCCCATAGCCAGATGCTCTTCAAGTTGGATGAGCCATCTCGACATGGATCATGCAACACACGTGGAGACTACATTAGTGTTCAGAAGGGCTGCTGATGTCTCCCAGGATTTCCTGATAAGGCTGTACATCTTGCGGTCCAGAGGATCCTTCAGTTGCGATGAATCCTCGAATGGCAATATTGTCTTTTTAGCGACTCTTGCCACGTGAATATCGACCTTAGGTATCTCGGTCCAACATTTTGAGGTTTCTTCAGCTACCGGAAACCTGTCTTTCAATTCTGCTGGTGTATTCAGTCGTCTTTCAGGATTTTCCCATTCGTCCAGGATTAAGTCCTGAATGTTTTTATTTATCGGGAACAACATCTTTTTCTTTGAACGGAGACCACTGAACATCTCTTCCTGGACTGATCTAGTGGGTTTCTCTTCTTCCACCTCCATCGTTCTTCTTACTGCTATGAGGAGGTCTTCCATAAATTCCGTTGAGAAATAATATTTCTTATTTTCCAGACCTTCCTCTGCTGGGCTGAGTTTACCTTCCTCTAGGAGGTCTTCTGGAAGAGATATTTCGTCCTGGGAGTCCGAGTCTCTTCTTTCTTCCAGGGAAATCTTCCTCTTCTTAGCCTTTGGAGGCGAATCAGAAGTGGATCGGGAAAAGGAGGCCAATGAAGATTAAACTTCCTGATGGACTATCCCCTTGATTTCATCTATGAGGGATGGCTGCTCTTCCCTAATAATCTTCTCCGTACATTTCTGGCATAAATATTTTTTGTTTGAAGAAGATAGTTTTTTTGCACATATAGCACACTTCCGACTAGACTTATTTCCTGGTGCAGGATCCTTGTCCCCCTAAAAAAGAGGGAGAAGGGTAATTAATGTATCAATTCTAACCTGCACCTAGGAAAGGAACACCAGTGCCAGACTTACTGAGGCTGGAATCGCGCTGGGCTCCGCAGACATGGAGAAGATAGATTCCTGACCATCCAGTGTATAATTATACAAAACGGATTAGGTCCTACCTTAGATGTCTTCTGTCCAGGGCTCTTATATAGGATCCGCCCCCTTGGTCCAATTGGTGAAGCAGGAACACCTGCGATCACATGCTTTTTTTTTTTTTCTTTTTCATTTTCACCTCCAGAGGCCCCCAATGTCCTAAATGGACCGGAAGTAACCTAAGGGACCCTGTTTCGACATCCCACGTCACTTTCCGGCCGTTTGTAGGTAACTGCGTTCCAGGGTGGAACGCAGACCAGAAGTGATGTCATCCAGCGGTCTGCGTCACTTCTGGGATCCGGCGTGCGTCTCTCCCGCTATGGAGAACGCCGGAGGCCGCCTTAGAGGGGGAGGAGCTGGGCTGGAGAGCTCGGGGAGGCCTCCAGCCCGACACCCACTGCACCTTACCCGCAGGCGCGGATTCGGTGGGGTGGGGGTCCCGAATCCCGGAGCAGACGGGAGCAGAAAAGGGGAGGAGGAGAACACCGCTCCGTTCCAGCTGCCCGGCTTAAAGGTATGCTGGGTCTCTGCCGCCGGCACAGAGCACCCTGGATGACCTCTTCATCCCAATAGGGACAGGAAAAACACTGGAGGGAGGATGAGGGAGGGGCTATTTGACCTGTTTGTGTTTCCTGTCCCTATTAGGGTGGGGTGACATCCTCCTTTGGTGCTGTCGTGGGGGGTTATTGGAGAAAATTTCACTCTGGCTACTAGGCCTTATAATAGAGAAGACTATTCAGCGGTGTCATTATTATCACAGATAGGATTACACCATCATTCACAATGTAATAGCTCACTTCCTTCCCTCCCTTCACACTGAGCATCACCCTGATGAGAAAACATTCATTAAACACTCCAAATATATAAATCTAGAATAATAAATATACTAGGCATTTATCATGGTAGGCAGAAATCACAGCACATTGACCGAACACTTTTGTACGCTCGATGCCTAAGGCCTCATTCAGATGTCTGTGTTTGTTCACGTGCGCAAAAAAATGGTGCAAGTGTGGTCAGTGTGTCCGTTTTTTACCATCAGTGATTTTCACGGATAAATAAATGACACAACTTCTCCTATACTTTGCAATGTTAATCACAGACAGCACATGGATTGTACACTGATGCCATGAATGTGCCGTCTGTGATTTTCATGGACCGACAGACGTGTAAGGTTGATTTTATGTGAGATAGCAGTAAAAACGGACATGTCTACATGACACACAGTCCACAAAAATAAAAAACCAGACATGTGAACAGCCCCATAGATTATATGAGTATGTGTTCTATCTGGGAGAAATAACGGACAGAACACATACGTGAAAACCGGACGTCAGAATGAGGCCTGACATAGTATGATGGGGAAATACCTGGAGCACAATGAATGAGTGACATGAACGAGACCGAGCTGCGACACCAGAAACAGCCCACGCACAAGTGTGGCCCTGGATCTAGGAAAAAGGAGTCCTTATTCCCTAGGACTCCCCTTTAGTTAGTCAAACATTTTTCAGATACCATCTTAAACAATGGACAGAAGGGACGTGGTTGAAAATCAATAAAAGAAACCTACTCAGAACGCAAGAGGGCTGGAGCTGCGAGGCTGTACAGCGAGTGTGCTGGTACAGCGATTCCTATACATAGCACACCCGGACAACAGATTATCTGTCCAAGGAGAAGAGGATCTGTGCCGACAGCCCGCCAAGGCTCCCACTCCTGGGCAAACTCTACAGAACTTCCAACACACGATACAAATCCTATAGACAAAAAAAGACGATAGGCAACAGATTAAAATATTACATAAAGGAACATAAGCAAATGTTTACCAAGCGGCTCTCATAATTATGCCAAGAGCACGTTATCAAACTGCAAAAAAAGAAAACTGGAGCAAACAACGGCATGATGCGTCCAAGGGACTATTATAGTAAAGCAGCGGACATGTATAGCATGAGCCACATCAGCGTGTTATACAGACGTGTGAGGTCCGAAGAACAATCAGACAGCACACCGATCAATGTAATCCAATAGGGCTGTTCAGGTGACAGTTATTTCACATGGACCAAGTGTCTGTGCAAAAAAATGGCAGCAAGCACCGAGTCTCGTATGAGACTCACCATTGAAGTCTGTGGGTGCACAAAAAAAAAACAAAACTTGAATCCCAACATAAATACCTCTATAGCATCTGATTTTTATGGCTACATTGCCATTAGTAACCTAGGACACTGTATTAGATCATGTAGACTTTACATGTATAAAAATAGATATCACACGGAAGTAAAAAAAGGACACAGGGATAGCACATCGGTGACAATATGGATTTCTCATACACTCGTCATAGTCCCACTGGTTATATGTGGAGGCTTTTCTGAAATGGGTTTCTTCGGCCAAGACCTTTCTAGAAGGAGGTACTTACTCCTGACAGCCATTAGTCAGCTTTTCACTCTCCTTGCTCACCTTCACATTAATGCCATATCACTAGGATCTTTCACAATATAAAGATCAGTGGGGGAGAATACTCTAAGGCACCCCACTGATCAAGAAAATAAATGGGAACTGGCCACTTCAAGTCTCTCCAAAATGGCACTCTTGGCTAGCTGCTGTGTAAGGACCTGTAACAAAGCTCTAGTCAAGTTTAAGGGGCTGAGCACATGGCTTAGAACATGGCTGTGCAAGGAGAAACTTCAAAAGGTTTCTACCCTAGCCCCTCCCTGGCATATTGTTAGGGAAGAGACAGACGGCCGTATAACTCGGACGAGGATCGCAACACAATGCCCGGACTTGGCCGTCTGCTCTCCCGACCCAAGTGTGACAGTATGTATTCCTATGCAGCTGTCCTGCACAGGCCGGGAGAGCTGACGGTCAGTCCAAGCATTGAGTAGCAATCCTCATCCGAGTTGTACAGCCATCTGTCTCTTACCTTACATTGAGCCGTTATATACAAAAGCGGGAAACTATGGGTCTAATTATCAACATGTTTACACTAGAATTCTGGTGTAAGACACCTTGAAATGTAGCAACATTTTTGCACAACACGAAGTCGGCAAAAAAAAATACAACTTTTGTTTTCTTTATTCCAGTCCTCGCTAGATCCGCCAAAGTGGAGGAAACTGAGGCGGGGCATGGCAAAGCCGTCCCGGCAACTTAATCAAACTTTATGCCAATTTACGCCAGACTTAATGAATCAGGCCCTAAACCTTTCAATAATCCAAAGCCAAATAATTCAATGTGAACAGAACATTTATTCTGGACCGCCAAAATAAGGAATCAATAAGGTCATGAAATGATGAAAGACTGTGGCCATAGTTACTCCAAGCAGTTCTCCCGCTGCCGCAGATAACTGCAGTAGATGCTACATGGTTAGAAATGAGGTTCTCTGAAATCCCATTCATACACTGAGCCCTACTAGAGTTTTCAAATGGTTTTCTCTATCATTAATAATGGTAGAAAACACGGTATAAGGAACTGCAAGAAAAATAAAGCCACAATTCCATTGCAAAATACATATATTTCATGCAAGTTAGAAGCAGATCTCATCCATTGTATTGCAAAGAGTGGAATTCCCTGCGAAGAATCTCAACAAATCCAAGGCAAAAAAAGATGGTTGTATGTTTCCACAGCTTTCTCCTATGTCCAAACAAGTTTTTTTCTGCCGCCTGTCAATGCCAAACCTCATTCACTTACAATATACTACTATGTCTGAGTATGGCTTAAAGGGGTTGTCCACTACTAGGACTTCTTAAATATTATAAACCTAAATCTAAAATAAAAAGTCCATATACTCATTTCCTGTACTGGCACTGATCCAGCTATGTTGGGGCCACATGAGCCCTGCAGCCAATGAGCATCAGCTACTGAGTTACTGTGCTATCAATTCCATTGGAAGTGTCAATTAAGACCCAAGGGACCCGGCTCCAACATCGCAGGAATAGCAACGGCATGGGAGTTGAGTATACTGTGTTTTTATTGAACACTGGGAGTATAATAGTTAAGAAGGGGTGGACAAACCCTTTAAGGATGAACTTTCATCAGTTGCAGCATGTTAAACTGGCCACATCATGAAATAGTGGCTGAATAAAACATCGTTTATACGCAAATTTTCACTAAGACCAAGGGGCGTTGACTTTTTTTCCCTGCATGATGCCTCCTGCTTATGATTGGAAAATACTATGTTTTATTCAGTGCTGCAGCCACTAGTTCATGATGTGTGGGGAAAAAAATGAACAGACCCCCAGAAACAGTAAGACTTGGCTTCCTCTATGTGATGCATGTAAGTAGACACAAAGCCCTGCTCTCATCACTGATCTCTCTGCCGGCATCTACTATAACTACAGGCAGGGTAAGGGAGTAAAGCAGAGCTGCGAGCCATTACAAACACCACTGCACCTGCAGCTCTCATCCCACAGCAGTGTCAGTGTGTGGAGAAGGGGTACAGAGCAAAGCTGACAGTGCTATGAGAGGAGAGCTGTGAGAAGTGTTTGTAATGGCACGCACTGCTTTACTCCCATCCACCTTGCAGTAGGTGCTGGCAGTGAGATTAGTGAAGAGAGCAGAGCTGTGTATCTTTATAGGTCTCACACAAAGAAAGCTGGATATGACAGTCTGCAGGGAAGTGTTTTTGTTCCCCCTTGCATGACGCCTGCTGCTTATTATTGGTCAGCGTCATGCAGGAAAAAAGTAAACACCCCAGAGAAAAATTTCATCTAACGTCTACTTGGTCTTAGCAAAAATTAGCACATAAACTTTATTACAAGCTAAATCAAAATATAAAATCTACAATATACACTGATCAAAAAAATAAAGGGAACACTCAAATAACACATCCTAGATCTGAATGAATGAATGAATGAAATATTCTCATTGAATACTTTGTTCTGTACAAAGTTGAATGTGCTAACAACAAAATCACACAAAAAACATCAATGGAAATCAAATTTATTAACCAATGGAGGCCTGGACTTGGAGTCAACCCCAAAATTAAAGTGGAAAAACACACTACAGGCTGATCCAACTTTGATGTAATGTCCTTAAAACAAGTCAAAATGAGGCTCAGTATTGTGTGTGGCCTCCACGTGCCTGTATGACCTCCCTACAATGCCTGGGCATGCTCCTGATGAGGTTGCAGATGGTCTCCTGTGGGATCTCTTCCCAGACCAAGACTAAAGCATCCGCCAACTCCTGGACAGTCTGTGGTGCAACGTGACGTTGGTGGATGGAGCGAGACATGATGTCCCAGATATGCTCAATCGGATTCAGGTCTGGGGAACGGCCGGCCAGTCCATAGCTTCAATGCCTTCATCTTGCAGGAACTGCTGACACACTCCAGCCACATGAGGTCTGGCACTGTCCTGCATTAGGAGGAACCCAGGGCCAACCGCACCAGCATATGGTCTCACAAGGGGTCTGAGGATCTCATCTCAGTACCTAATGGCAGTCAGGTACCTCTGGCGAGCACATAAGATGCCATCTATGCCACCCCACACCATTACTGACCCACTGCCAAACCGGTCATGCTGAAGGATGTTGCAGGCAGCAGATCGCTCTCCACAGCGTCTCCAGACTCTGTCACGTTTGTCACATGTGCTCAGTGTGAACCTGTTTTCATCTGTGAAGAGAACAGGGCGCCAGTGGCGACTTTGCCAATCCTGGTGTTCTGTGGCGAATGCCAAGTGTCCTGCACAGTGTTGGACTGTGAGCACAACCCCCATCTGTGGACATCGGGCCCTCATACCACACTCATGGAGTCGGTTTCTAACTGTTTGTGCAGACACATGCACATTTGTGGCCTGCTGGAGGTCATTTTGGAGGGCTCTGGCAGTGCTCCTCCTGTTCCTCCTTGCACAAAGGCGGAGGTAGCGGTCCTGCTGCTGAGCTGTTGCCCTCCTACGGCCCCCTCCACGTCTCCTGGTGTACTGGCCTGTCTCCTGGTAGCGCCTCCAGCCTCTGGACACTACGCTGACAGACACAGCAAACCTTTTTGCCACAGCTCACATTGATGTGCCATCCTGGAGGAGATCCCACAGGAGACCATCCGCAACCTCATCAGGAGCATGCCCAGGCGTTGTAGGGAGGTCATACAGGCACATGGAGGCCACACACAACACTGAGCCTCATTTTGACTTGTTTTAAGGACATTACATCAAAGTTGGATCAGCCTGTAGTGTGTTTTTCCACTTTAATTTTGGGGGTGACTCCATTGGTTAATAAATTTGATTTCCATTGATGATTTTTGTGTGATTTTGTTGTCAGCACATTCAGCTTTGTACAGAACAAAGTATTCAATGAGAATATTGCATTCATTCAGATCTAGGATGTTATTTGAGGGTTCCCTTTATTTTTTTGAGCAGTGTATTTAGCTCTTCAACCACTATTCAATGATGTGGACACTAACATGCCAAAATTAGTGAAAGGGCCACTTTAATATGACAGTATGCAAGGATGTCGCAAAAAAAAAAACCATGCATTTGTTTTGCTTTTTTGTAGTGTGTACATAACCCCCATGTGAATGTACGCCAAATATTATCTTAAGTATTTGTCTGGAGATCCTGGCAATTTTGGAGGCATCTGCCAACAACCTATTATCTATATCTGCCCATATTCATAATTGTCAGTGATAACATGAGAAAATAAATGTAGGATTTCTCTCGTTAGGGCTTGTTCACATTTCTATAATATGATTATGCACTGAAGCCTTACTGAGATGTTTTACTTCACCTTACAAGATTACGTCCCGTTATATGGTTTCAGACTGACAACTTGCTTAATTTTTTTGGTTGTTGCCTATAAAATAAAAGGACCCCAATTCAGCAAGACTGACGTTTTGGATGGCAGTCTTAAAGGATGCGCTGTAGTGAGATGCGTCTCTTAATGAATTTGGCGAATGTTACATCTACGGTGTATAAAACATAGTCCAGTCAGCGACTAGAGTACATGTCTGTCATAATTTGCACAACCTTCGTGGCGTAAACAATAATGAATATTGTCGGTAAGGCATCCTTCTTGCTAAGTTACATCCATTTTTCAAAAACTTGCTGGAGCTTACGTAAAAATGCCAAAAGTTGTAAAGTATTGCACAAACTACAAGTTTTATATTTTACAACATTTTACAGTTTTACGCCAGAATTCTGGCAAAACCTGTTTGGTGAAGCGAGGCCGAGGACTGCAGTGTCACATTTTCTATTGTATGAGAAAAAGCATCTGCAGCTATGTACATAAATGCTATGGAAATGTATCACTCTATTGTATTCTCAAGCACAATGTGGGTAAATCCAGGGTCACATTGACCCACGAGCAGGTCTAAGGTGGCTGTACGCCCGAATAAGCTGGCGGACAAATGCTCATTCTGAGCGCAGCTATTCCTCTCGACTCCTCCATATACATAGAAAGTCATTAGGCACTGCCAGACACCGCTGGCGCCAACTCATCACGCAACCATCTTATGTGTGTGCCAACATGCCAACTCCCAGAGCAAAGTAATGGCCATGGTAAAATCTAACATGTCAGATCCGACTTGGCACAATACAGCACACATAAAATAGTTGCCCAGTTCTGCAGAAGTTGGTGGGTTCAGCCAGCAATCATCTTAGGTCTTATTCAGACGTCGGTGTTTCACGTACATTTTATCTGGAACAGGGAGAAGCATGAGTCATCGGTTTTTGTATCACTCTAGAAAAACTGATTGAACAGTAATAAACAGCTGATCCAGAGTCAATATAGTCATATGGGGGGAAAAGTTATAATCTTCAATCACTCCACTCAAACAAGATTTTTATTTTTTTTTTTAAGTGAGGTTAAAGGGAATATGTCACCAGGTTTTCGCAAGCTATCCTGAAAGCAGCATAATATAGGGCCAGACACCTAGATTCCAGTGATGTGTCACTGGTCAGTTTAGTGAAGTGTTTATAAAATCACTGTTTTATCAGGAGATTATCACTAGAGTACTGATAAATCTGCTGCCATGTAGTCCTCCATATTAATGAGCTTTGTATATCCCCGCCCCCACCACTGATTGGCAGCTTTCTGCCTATGCACAGTGTACACAGAAAGCTGCCAATCAGTGGTGTGGACAATGTTTTAGCGCTCAGCATCCAGAGAACTGGCAGATCTGCTGCAGATTAAACACCTTTTATCAAAACTGCAGCACCCAGTAAACCAAGTGATACATTGCTGGAATCAGGGTCTCTTGCCCTGCATTATGCTGCCCTCTGACGAGGTAGCAACAACCTGATAAACCTGGTGACAAATTCCCTTTAAATGGTGAAAAAAAGAACAATTCTGCCATTTATTTGTTTTTTTGAATTTTTTTTTTAAATGGTGTTCACTGTGCAGTATTAATGACCAGGTGACTTGATTCTGCACTTAGTAAGATTATGTGATGACAAAATTATATTTTACTTTTTAAAAAAAAAAAAAAAAAGCAGTAAAATATAAAAACTAAACGTTTTGTGCATTCTTTGTCTGCGAGCTGTAACTTCTTATTTATTTCTATGGAAGTTACTGAAGAAATGTAGCTCAGCTGAGATCTCCACCTCCAGTAGCGGCAGTGGGATGTGGTTATTCCCGTCACCGCCATTGAAGGCTTAGATGGAATAACCCTTTAAAGACAGTGGAATAAAAAGGCAAGCTCATGTTTTAACAAAACTCTTGGATGGATCAGCTTTCAAGCTGAATGACATTGAACACTAACGGATCCCACTGACTTGTAATGAAGTCCGCCAGCTTTCTGTTAAAGTTCTGTAGTTTTTGGTGGAAGAAATAGTTTGCAAACTAAGGCTAAATTCACAGGAACATATTTTCAGACCATGTGCGTAACAGACATTACACAAACCAATTGTAGCCTATGTGCGGGTGCACATGGCCAAATTTTTGACAAAGACCTCAGGTCCACATGAAAAAGAAATACCCCATGGGCTAGTCTGGTCCAGTCTACAAACGAGAGTGGTGCATGTAAATAGCATTAACCTGGACGACAGCACAGAGGTGCACACAGAGACCTTCATGGCCACAATCTATGGACATAAGTGGTCCAAGAAGTTCATCTTAAAAGCAGAACACAATGCCAATGTGAATCGGGTCTCCATGGGGCAGTCTTGCGTTTCTAGCAGGCAATTCAGACTCTAACATTTGGGAAAAGCTAAGGAGACATTTGTAATTGGAAACCTGTAAAAGATTGCACTGAGCCAATGTCACCATATGTCAGGTAAGCAGGTGGGCGTTTTACGGAAAGTCACCAGCCATTAATGTAATAGTGGAAACAAATCCAAGCAAAGAACAAAACACGCGAGGGGACTGGCAATCTTACCAAGGAGTCAGATGAGATCTAAAGACATCTTTTACACGTGCCGATAATCGGCTAAGAAGCACTTGTAGGAATGCTTGTTCCTGATAATCTGCAGGTACAAACATGGCAGAAATCACCTGATAAATGAGCAATATTATACATTACAGACCAAAAGTTTGGACACACCTTCTCATTTAAAGATTTTTCTGTATTTTCATGACTATGAAAATTGTACATTCACACTGAAGGCATCAAAACTATGAATTAACACATGTGGAATTATATACTTAACAAAAAAGGTGAAACAACTGAAAATATGTCTTATATTCTAGGTTCTTCGAAGTAGCCACCTTTTGCTTTGATGACTGCTTTGCACACTCTTGGCATTCTCTTGATGAGCTTCAAGAGGTAGTCACCGGAAATGGTTTTCACTTCACAGGTGTGCCCTGTCAGGTTTAATAAGTGGGATTTCTTGCCTTATAAATGGGGTTGGGACCATCAGTTGTGTTGTGCAGAAGTCTGGTGGATACACAGCTGATAGTCCTACTGAATAGACTGTTAGAATTTGTATTATGGCAAGAAAAAAGCAGCTAAGTAAAGAAAAAACGAGTGGCCATCATTACTTTAAGAAATGAAGGTCAGTCAGTCCGAAAAATTGGGAAAACTTTGAAAGTGTCCCCAAGTGCAGTTGCAAAAACCATCAAGTGCTACAAAGAAACTGACTCACATGAGGACTGCCCCAGGAAAGGAAGACCAAGAGTCACAGCTCAGATTAGAGACCAGGTCAATGCCACACAGAGTTCTAGCAGCAGACACATCTCTTCAACAACTGTTAAGAGGAGACTTTGTGCAGCAGGCCTTCATGGTAAAATAGCTGCTAGGAAACCACTGCTAAGGAAGGCAACAAGCAGAAGAGACAAGTTTGGTCTAAAAAACACAAGGAATGGACATTAGACCAGTGGAAATCTGTGCTTTGGTCTGATGAGTCCAAATTTCAGATCTTTGGTTCCAACCACCATGTCTTTGTGCGACGCAGAAAAGGTGAACGGATGGACTCTACATGCCTGGTTCCCACCGTGAAGCATGGAGGAGGAGGTGTGATGGTGTGGGGGTGCTTTGCTGGTGACACTGTTGGGGATTTATTCAAAATTGAAGGCATACTGAACCAGCATGGCTACCACAGCATCTTGCAGCGGCATGCTATTCCATCCGGTTTGCGTTTAGTTGGACCATCATTTATTTTTCAACAGGACAATGACCCCAAACACACCTCCAGGCTGTGTAAGGGCTATTTGACCAAGCAGGAGAGTGATGGGGTGCTACGCCAGATGACCTGGCCTCCACAGTCACCAGACCTGAACCCAATCGAGATGGTTTGGGGTGAGCTGGACCGCAGAGTGAAGGCAAAAGGGCCAACAAGTGCTAAGCATCTCTGGGAACTCCTTCAAGATTGTTGGAAGACCATTTCCGGTGACTACTTCTTGAAGCTCATCAAGAGAATGCCAAGAGCGTGCAAAGCAGTCATCAAAGCAAAAGGTGGCTACTTTGAAGAACCTAGAATATAAGAGATATTGTCAGTTGTTTCACACTTTTTTGTTAAGTATATAATTCCACATGTGTTAATTCATAGTTTTGATGCCTTCAGTGTGAATTTACAATTTTCATAGTCATGAAAATACAGAAAAATCTTTAAATGAGAAGGTGTGTCCAAACATTTGGTCTATACTGTACGTGCATAATTCATCGCTATTGGCAGCACACTGTGCTGTGTAAGCAGGAAATGTGCTGGGGAATAACATGTACTATATGTATTATATAGGAAGACAGAACATTCATTACAGTGCTCCGTCTGGCCCCATACTGGACCTGTATAAAAACGCCAGTAAACGAGCACCGAACTACTAATATAATCGATTGCTGCTCTGATATTGGCCAGTATAAATGGGTAATTTGGCTGTGCTCTGGGCATATTCCATATCATAGAATGGTAGAGTTGGAAGGGACCTCCTGGCTCATCTGGTCCAACCCCCTGCTCAAAGCAGGATTCACTAAATCATCTCAGACAGATGTCTGTCCAGCCTCTGTTTGAAGACGTCTATTGAAGGGAAACTCACCACCTCTCGTGGCAGCCTGCTCCACTCATTAATCACCCTAACTGTCAAAAAGTTTTTTCTAATATCTAATCTGTGTCTCCTCCCATTCAGTTTCATCCCATTGCTTCTAGTCTTTCCTTGTGCAAATGAGAATAAAGATGTTCCTTCTACAATGTGACAGCCCTTGAGATATTTGTAGACAGCTATTAAGTCTACTCTCAGTCTTCTTTTTTGCAAGCTAAACATTCCCAAATCCTATAACCGTTCCTCATAGGACATGGTTTGCAGACCGGTCACCATTCTGGTCACTCTTCTCTGAACTTGCTCCAGTTTGTCAATGTCTTTTTTAAAATGTGGTGCCCAAAGCTGAACACAGTATTCCAGATGAGGTCTGACCAAAGAGGAGTAAAGTCCGATAATGACTTCACGTGATCTAGACTGTATGCTTCTGTTAATACATCCCAGAATTGTATTTGCCTTTTTTGCTGCTGCATCACACTGTTGACTCATGTTCAGTCTATGATCTATTAGTATACCTAAGTCTTTTTCACATGTACTGTTGCTTAGCTCTATTCCTCCCATTTTGTATATGCTTTTTTCATTTTTATTGCCCAGACGTAGTACTTTGCATTTTTCCCTGTTAAAAACCATTCTGTTAGTTGCTGCCCACTGCTCCAGTTTACTTAGGTTTTTTGAATCCTCTCTCTCTCTTCTCTCGTATTAGCTATCCCTCCTAGACAGTTTACCCTCAATTCCTTCATCTAAATCATTAATAAAGATGTTGAACAATACAAGTCCAACTCTTTCCAGCTCTACGGCCCTCACTGGTTATTCCCCGCCAGGCATCTCCCTCTTACCTGTCATTAACATATCAGTCCAGGCGACATTATCTGTCTCCCCTTACCAAGATCTTCTGCAAGTGATGTCACTGCCTGGGAGGAGAAGTGCTATAGACTGATGCTGGCCCACCAATGAGACCTAAATGTCCCGTCACAGGCAGAGAATGGGCTTGCAAGAGATCTTGGCAAGGGGAGTGTGATAATGTCGTCTGGTCCAATATGTCAATCACAGGTAAGAGGGAGGGATCAGGCAGGGAGAAAGTAGTGAGGACCGGAGGGCTGGAAGTACTGTGACACAACTGGAGTACTTACAGCTAATTTGCATATAAATTTAAAGTTGGATTTCTCAGGAATGATTTGCAGATTTCTATAAGAAACTGTATCAATTTAATCAAGGGAACATTGTATATACAACTATTCCAATAAATTAAGGTATGAATTCCTCCTGATAGGTTCCTTTTAACTGGTTTCCATCCCAGTCAGCGGTCACCAAAGTGTCACCACTCTGGCCAGTGATTGGCTGTAGCAGCGACCCATCGCTACTAGAAGTGAAAGTTAGGACAACTTCGGGGGGCCCAATCAACGGTACAGAGGAGAGGAGGGGAGTATGGCGGATTTATCATTTTTTTACGCTCTTACACCACACTGGGATGGACAACCCCTTAAAAGTGTATAAAAGTGTTCTTGTTTGGTTTCACAGAATTCACCAAGGTAAACTCTTGTATCTATGAGATATCAAAAGTGCAATTACACTGGATTTCTTCATTCAACTTGGACAGTTTGTTTTCCAGCAAAAGGTACAAAATTCACATGTTGAATTTGCAAACATTTCAACTAAAATGTCCCTTTCATGAAAAGATTTTCCAGGCTTATCCATGAAGCACAAGCTAAAAACAAAGAGGAAGGCAGGTGCAGTGAGGCCAGTGCGGGCACAGTTACATATCACTGGGCGTCAGTGAAGAGGTGATGACAGGCGCTGTTCATGGGGAGCCCAGCGTGGAGCACATCGCTTCAGACTCTTCTGGGGCCGCGGTGAAATAAATATTTGCTATGTGACGGAACAATTACAGTAAAGAGCACGTACTCAATCATAGTACAGAAACCTTACCAGGACAGTGGGAAACAAAACATTTCACGTATATACCAGAATGTATACCTGTTACCATACAGCAGTGAAGGCAGGCATAGCACGAGTTCACATTATGCATCCGATCATGGTTAGGTGCCTCACTGAAAACTATGGTCAGGGACAGTCTCCTGTCCTCGGATCCCCCTACTGTCCTTTTCACATGATCCATAAATGCTGAGGAATTATATATTTTAATATACGAGCTTTCTTTCTGCATCCAGCTCTTAGAAACAGTTAGTCTTCACTCGCTGTCAGACATGTGACCACCGTGTATAATCAATCATTTTAGTCCCTTTTTTTTCATTTTTTTCAGTAGTTAATCCTAAAATGAATGGTTAATAGAGCACCCTCAGAGGAATTTCATTTTGTTTTAGATTTCTAGAGGTCAAATGCATTATCATACAAACATTTGGATGTCCAGCTGAGTCCACCCCATCAACCTACAACATGCCTTCATAATCATATCCATCAATGTACGATGACCGAAATATGAAGACCTGCAAACAAACAACCGAGCAGAAGAGTAAAATATTCATTATAGTACATCACAGTAATAAATATATAAAAAGGTGAGTCCATCCCATCCCATCCTCTGCACACTGTTCTTCAGTTATTCTTCCTACAAATTTAGGAATGGAAAACTGGGCTACTATCTGAAACTGAGCTTGGCCATACATTGTCACCACTGACTGGGTAGTGTCAGACAACTCCCCCTGAGAAAGCTGAATACTTAAATAGCAAAACGTGCGTTGGGGACCCTAATGTATCTGGTAACAAATCTAGCTGACTAGCCATGGGTAAGGTGGGGTCTCCTTGCATTTTTGAGCAAAATTATTTAATATAATTGTGGACATTTTTTGACCATTATGTCACCACACATACCTAGTAGGTATAATTTGACATCTGTTTACATGTATGTAACTTATCAGCGATTGTTACCCGTCTGTATTTTTTGAACTATATATACACTACCTTCTATTTAAAAAAACTTTTGGAATTAATAAAACATATTTTTTTAACCAATTAAACTCCAGTTTATCCTCCTGTTTATACCATGGTATTCTGGAGTGATTTTTTATGTGGGTATTTTCTTCGACCCCAAGCAATGGCACTATCCACATTCATTACGCAATTGGGTATATGTTTGTATCTAGCAGTGTCAGACTGTGTAGGGAACCCCCAATCCCAAACAGGTATAATTTATTAGCTGCAATACAATGGTGCTTATCTGGACCCGGGCCATACACAATTCCCTATTCTAGCTCACTCATAATGCCCCCATACTCATTACATATTGGTAGGCTCGCCCAACAATCCTATGTGTATGGGAGCCTCCCAACTCTCCCCGACAGGCGATATCAGGGTAGATAAAGAACTGGTATGTCCAATCAGACTCCTTATCCTCTTGTTTTGGGCAACATAAGCTGCCGCCAGAGATGTCTGGCAGCAACTCTCTCATAGAGAGCGCAGGGGAGCATGCACTGCGGTGCATGGAGAGATTGCTGTCAGCCAAACCTTGATTCGGCTGACAGATCATCACTATTGTGCATGGGGCTGCTTAGACTCTACATGGGAAGATATCACTTGCTTCGTAATATTCCATGTGTCACACACAGATTTCCAACGTGTTACACAACCTTTCAACATGCTGCACTGATGCAATCATTCTCTTTTCATATGTTCATAAGCTGGGAAGACATCGAAGAAGACGTCAGGAAGACATCTTGGCATGTCCATCCAAGGACAACAAAGCAAAGTATAAGACAAGCTTTGACTCTGGTAGATGAGGTTATTTATAATATAAGTAAATGGTAAAAATATGTACGCGGTAAACAGAGCTCGAAATGCACAATGCCTTTAATTGAGCTTTGTAGCCCTTAATACTTGATGTGAAAGCAATCCACTAAGCTAATCTTTTCATCTGCCTGGCAGGGCTGGAAGGCTTAAGGGCTGAAATCTGATGCTGCGGTATCCTCATCCTGTTCAGCACTCGGGGGCCGGACTGACTACTTCCTAGGGGGTTACAGCTGAAAGAAAATTACATTTTCCAATGTTAATGCATTACGTATAAGCTCATATTGAAATGAACTGGCGTTCTCAATGCATTTATTAAAACTGGGGCTTGATTACTACTTAAAACGTATAAAACAATATGTCTTCGCTGTTATCTAAGTAGCAGTAGCAGCCATATATTATACATGTCGTACACGTGGGATAAAGTACACAGTGAGGTCAGCTGTGGCATCTGATGTCGATGTGTCACCGTGATCATCAGCAGATCCACCGGATCCATAGCTGATACCATGCAGAATAATGTGGGAGAAATGGTCTGAAGTCCACAGGTCACATACTGTACGTGAGACATCACTACCACAGACATACCTGTGCAGCAGCTCATAAGATCCAAGCAGGAGTTAAGGTTTTACTGCGTGGAACAAGTACTGTCCACCTCCTTATTTGCACAGTGTGGTAAACTTACTGTCATATGCAAGTCATAAAACAAAGAAGCCTCCAGCAATTTATACCCAAGACAAAAAAGCCTTCAGATAAAAAACAAGACTATCTGCCAGTAGAAGGCTCCGAACATAATCGAAGGCTACCCTCAAACACCGTGAAACGCATGTTACAGGACCAGTCATGGGAGAACAACTTCATACAATATTAAAGTGGCTTCTCTTACAACTCTGCCACCAGAGATAGCAGTCATAGTTTGGAAAAGAAAGCATCAAGACCTTAAAGGGAAGCTATCAAGTCCCATAAAGCTATTACCCTGCAAATACAGTGTTAAGTAGCAAGTTAGTAGCATTATGAAGGTGCCTGGTCGCAGAGTTGAAAGTGCGGCATTCGGTTGAAACTCAACGTTTTTTCTCTCAGGAACCGCCAGCTTTCAGTCATTCAGGTGTGCCTGGAGCAACTGGGTCTCCTGTCCCAAACTAACAGCCTCATAGGCATATATATGAGGCTAGCAGTTCAGGTCAGAACACCATGGGTCGGTACATGCATTTTGGTACGTATACGGCTCATGAAAATGGATGCCTGAATCCAGCAATAGCTAGGCTGCTTTCTGTAAAACTTTTAATCTGGATAGAAATGAAACCCTAATGTCTACAGAAGTATCCCCCAACTCTGGTCTTCAAGAGCCACCAACAGGTCATGTTTTCATGATTTCCTTAGTATTGCCCAGGTGATATCAGCTGGGCAATACTAAGGAAATCCTGAAAACATGACATGTTGGTGGATCTTGAGGACTGGTGTTGTGGATTACTGGTCTACAGTATTCTGTGCATCCCTTCCATACAAGGTCCATGTAAGAAATTGGTTTGGTCAGTAGAACCTTCTTAGGCAGAACAAAGCTGGCATACACAGCTCCCAGGTTTCTGAAGAAAATACTTGATTATTAACTGGACTTGTTCTGCCGTTCCTTAGGCTGAGCTCATGCAAAAGTTTCAACTCTCGGACCAGTCACGTCTGCAAATTATGGAAGTGACTGGGTCCTTGAGAACCTCTGTGCACTAGTCCAAATGCAAACGTCCGCACAAGCTATCATCCATTAAAACTAGCACCGTCTCATCCTGAACCCAGATGACAGTACTGCATGGGGAGCGATGGGTAATGGTCAGTATATTGGCCATGTGCACACAGAGAACGCATTGTCCAAAATACATTCATAAGAACATAGTCTTACTAGAATCTTATTTCCACTACCATTAGAGGTTCATTAAATCTATCAGGAAATCTTACAACCATTATTTCTATATTAAGTGCAAATAAACTTAATTAAATGAGCCCAGGCTGAGCTCCAGGACTGTAACACATCTTCTGAAGGAGGTTCCTAGAAGTCTCTGCAATCTTTGCTTACACGAAATGACAAGGAGTGTGCAGGGAAAACCTATGGACAAATATCAGAGAAAGGCCTCGTCCACAAGGACGTATTTTTAATCAATCTGCTGTCACACCGAGCAATATGAACCTATGTACCTATGTACCAGTGTACACCATACCATTGCATTAAACAGCATGCACCCATCCGTAATGCAGACGGGCACAGGGAGCTATGGACGTGACTGACCTGATTCCTATGACTATCTGAACCAAAAACTGTCCTTTTCACCCAGTTTTTCAGTTTTGTGCAGCATTTAAAATTCTGTCTGATTCTCCTATCTGAGTAAGACCCCTTAGGTGGTCGAAACGCGTTGGTATTCACACTAGCTGGTCATGTTGCTGCTGTGTATTTTAACTACTTTGTGAATAAACTTAATCTTCTTTTACTTTTGGATCTCCGCTGGAACTTCTATTTTTACATTTGCTGTTCCGCCTGGTCCTGGGTCTTCAAAACGGACAGCTGTGTCCTGGATACTACTCACTGGTGAGCTGATCTTCCATTCCTCCTCATCCCTGCATATATAAGTCAAATTCTTAGGGAGAATCACACGTTACCCCCAAGATGCAATGCAGAAACGCAGTGTGAACAGGGTCTTAGCAGTGGACTGCAAACCACAACTACTTTATCATCAGCACAATCTGAAAATGTGACATCTAATACTCAACATGTCCATCAATGATCCACCACTGTCACCCAGTGCACAGCTGTATACAATTCTACCTGATATACACCCATCTATATACACATCCAAAGACCAATATTACATGTTCTAAGTAACAGCAAAGTCTGGGATGACGTGGTGAAGCGGCTCAGACAGCCGAGGGAGCTGCGGCTTCTTCTGTGAAGGCAGCTGGTGTGCAGAGGGTTTGCCTGGTCTTGGTTTCGAGAACAGCTCAGAAAGATGGAACAGAGGGCACCAATCCGTGCATGTTAGGCTCAAAAAAACGTATTAGAGGAGGACAGGTCCCATGACAACAGGGTGCAAACAAACTTGGAACATGAGGATGTTAAGGAGTTGCTTTGAGAAGTCGTTTTCTGCAGTGGGCGACACTAAACCTGGAATATGACTATGGGAGAGCCACTTTGACCTTATGAGAAACTAACCCAAGGCCAGGATCAGATAGACATATTTCACCTGCCATGTAAAGACTGCAACACTTGGACCAACCATAGGTCTCCTGACTTCAAATAACAGCCTCATAGGCATGTACGAGACTGTTATTCCAAGTCAGGAGACTCACAACCATCTATAGTGGTCCATACATAGACTGTGAAATACGACCATCAGGACCTGGCCTAAATCTGTATGCACATGTGGTGGTAGTGGTGACATGGCGCAAAGCTACACCACTAATGGCACCACATATATGACAAAACCACCAGATGCAGTGTGTGAATACAGGCCTGTGCAAAGACTTCACAAATATATGTGTTGTGGTTATAATGGCTACAATACATCCAGTGTCCAATACAATCACTTTATATTTTACAATGTAACATTGTAGTTGCACAAAACTGATTGTAGAAATACGATTGTATGTGTCTCCCAAAGGATAACCTTAGTGATTTACCCCAGCTGCGGAGTATGGTAGCGATGGAGCCCGTGCCTAAGGCTGCCAGCACACATCTGTGTATACAGGTGTTATCATTGGCTATAAGCCATAATCATCAACATTAACAGAAATAAACACTTGAAATAGATCACTCTGTTTGTAATGACTCTATATAATATATGAGTTTCACTTTTTGTATTGAAGAACTGAAGAAAATTAACTTTTTGATGACATTCTAATTTAGTGAGAAGCACTTGTATATTGCCATCCGAGATAAACAGGTGACATAGCAGTGACAGCGATATTCGTTCTTCTCACTGGAGCAGGCAGACTGAACTCTCTATCCATCCACTGATAATGGATCAGCTACATACAGATGACACTCGGATGGATCTCTAATGTACAAAGTCTGTCTGCAGTGTTTCATCTGTTTTATACAGATCCCCATAGGCTTTAATAGAGGAGTTAGAGCCGCAAAACAGATGAGAACAGGACGCACTCTGAGTCACATGGATCTGACTCTTGGATCCCTGATTTTAATAGATTATACTCTATAAATCCAAAATCTGACAGCAATTGGAAGTATCACTGATGTGTGAGTGTAGCCTTGGGCCAGTTTCACACATCCAGTCCGGGTACAGACCATGGTCGTATATGGCTATGAGGCAGGGAAATTTGGCTAGGAGACCCCCGGTCAGTCCATACATTGTAGCCCGTGTACAGACAGTGACTGTCAGTAGTCACTGGCCTACGAGATGGAGAGCAGGTACATGTCCTCACCTGAATCATGTCAGCTGTTCCACAGCACCTTCATGTACAGCCAACTGCACCATCACTACCCCCGACAGAAGAGAGGGGCTTCCAACTGGATCTCGGCTTCTTCAGCAATCTTTCATTTCAGCATCCCAATATGAATATGAGCGAGCTGGGGAAACAGACAGAAGATATCACCTCTTGTTTCACATGTATGCACTGTACCCCAAAATAATCTGCCGAAAAATGGTATTGCTTCCAAGGAAACTATGCTTCGTTATTGGGTCCTGAAAACTGCGGCAGCCATGTTTATGTATTACTAGGACTGGTTGTGATAACTATGGCACGGGATTTATAAGAAGGGGCTCCCCGCTCGTGGTGGACTCATTGTAATAGAGGGGTGCTCAAAATCAGCCCCATCCCCAAAACAGAAGGGGATGATGGAGGTGCTTATTCCAGCAGGGGCACCCCAGTGTCACATATATTATTACTGTTGTGCCATCAGCCATAGCAGGACGTCACATCAGACATGAAAACCCTATAGATGGCCGCTGTCATAATTCACCTTTCTGGGGTTACAGCACTGGGAATCCCACCATCTCTGGCACCTGTGGTCTTCTCCTTACCATACCTGATGGTCGCACTGGTCTGAAGGCTTCTCCATCTGAGCTCTGTACATCCCGTGTGCCCCCTAGACCACTGGCCAGATCAGGAGTAAAGCCATCCGGATACAGGGCCAGCTGGGTGACAGTGGGCAGAGGGGCACAGGCTCTGTATCTGCCTCCAGTATAACATACATGGCATGTGCCCAGCAAGACATGCAGCCAGCTGAGGAGAAGACATCTACCCTGGCTATCCTACCAACAACACAAAGTACCCGACACTGGCATAGTCATGCCACCCACAGGTGCCTGGAGCAGAGGGCATCTCCTGCCTGCCATCCTGTGCCTGATGACGGACACAACAGGTGCAGGGGGTGACAGGACACCCCACAGAAGAGGGCCACTGCCCCAGTGTGAGCAGTGCGGGGTCCCATATAGAAAAGCACAGGACAAGCGCCATACGTACCCGCACAGTGCCCCGTACCCACAGGACCTAGAGCTCCGCCGCGCTGCTCCGGAGCCCCTCCCCCGTCCTCAGCCAGCTCCCTCCCCCTCCTCCTCCCCCCGGAAGTGCTGGCTGTAGCTGTGCCTGGGCTTCCTCCTCTCGGTCCACAGCATGGCGTCAGTTACCATGGCAGCCGCCCGGGACTCTGCCTGCCGCTATCATTGGAGGAGCCGTAAAGCGGAAGTTGTGTGGTGAATGGAGGCCGGAAAGCGTGCGGTGCTGGTGGGGAATGTGACAGGAGGTCGCAGGTGTCGGTGATACCGGGGGTCTGTGTGGTAAGTTGGGGTAGGAGCTCATGGCATAGGCACAGTGCTGGCAGACTGGAGCTGCGCCCCATGGGTGACATTACTGGTCCCCGCTGCCATGGATAGTGCTCTGGCTGCTCACAGCCCCTCACTGCTGCCCGGGCGGTATAGCCTCCGTATTGACGGTATAGCCTCTGTATTGACGGTATAGCCTCCGTATTGACGGTATAGCCTCCGTATTAACCCTCCTTTTTATTATACACAGAGATAAGAAACGTCCTCATCTCTCTCATCAGAGGTCTGCTTCTATGCTCCTGCCCTGGTGTTTCACTCCTAGTTCATAGGTCAAATCCTCATTCTGTAGTGTAATAGATGGCAGTTGGTGCTTCTAACTTTCTATGGCGGTAGGAGGCAACTAGACACAGACATTCTGCTGTGTGTTCTTCTGAAATGACAGTTCTCCAGCACCAATTATCATCTCCTATCCCAGTAATGGGAAAATCAGATTTTACCAAGAATTGAGGGTGATCAGATCAGGAGGAGGAGGAAGATGCAGATTTATATGATAAAAATTCAGAATCTTTATATATTATGTATATTATGTACTTTAGATTACCCCCCCCCCCCCCCCCCAATGTAGCCCCCCGGGGCACCTAAGGATTTTTGTAATTTGCTTACATTGCAGATACTGCCTGTGAGCTGCACTATCGCTGGCCGCTCACAGGCATTATGTGACCCCCGGCTGCAGCCGGCCCTGACATCCACTGACGTTACAACAAGTGCTGGCAGCAGCCGGGGGTCTCTGTCTTCCTGGTTCCACGGTGGATGCTGGGCTGTGGGCAGGGACATATCATTGGAGGGGGCCAAGAGGTAAGGGGGCCCATTTCTACCTTCAAATCAGGTGCAATTTTGCATTTTTAGGAGCTCTTGGGCTGTAAAGGGCCCATAAATTGTTCTTGCACAGGGGCCCTTTTCTGTCTGCCTGCCAGTGCATAAGAGCACCTATCCTCTCCTGTTGGTAATATGAGGGGTGGTAACACAGAGAAATCTCCTTTATCCCCCACCTCAGAGAGGGGTCTTAATGGCATCACTTCAGCTTTTTCCCTCACCACACACAGAGACCCTGGATGTAAGCCTTTCCATGCTGCTCCCTGAGTATTGTACCTGGAATATGGAGCCAGGGTCTGGGCTTTCATATGCCGACCTACCAATATCTAACGCTCTTCTATAGTCACATTGGATAGGTTCGGATCTTCTGCTTGTGATTTACCTGCGGCTAATGCTAGGTGTTTCTTGTTTTAGTTATTTGGAATAATGGCGGAGATGCCCGCAGATGGCAGTGCCCAGAATTCTGCCCTGGAACGTTGCTTGGAAGTTCTTAGAGCAGCAAAGAATGATAGTGAGCAGTTTGCGGCATTGCTTCTGGTAAGGAATAGTACCATCAACATTTTAATGAGGTTTCTTAAGATTGTTGAAGTTCTATCTTTTGTAGAATAAGTCACCAGAAATGCCATATCCTGTACTGAGAACACGATATCCATCACCATATGATCACAGGCTTATGGTTGGTGTTCAGTCTTGGTGACATGACATAGTCGTCTGTGTCTCTGCTCCCATGATACACACTGAAGTAATGACTTTTCATCCAACTCTTCCCTGTACAGCACGTAAGCACTCAGGCAAATGATGAACGTGCCATGTTATCGCTGCAGGGACCATAGGAGCAGAAGAGGATTTAATCCTTATGGAACTGTTATTTCTTCAGTTTAGATTTTTGCCTATTTTAAGGCAAAGAAAACCGCTTTAAAGGGGTTGTCCACTACTTTTACATTGATGCCCTATCCTTGGATAGGGCATCAATGTACACTGCTCAAAAAAATAAACAACAGAATATAACTCCAAGTAAATCAAACTTCTGTGAAATCAAACTGTCCACTTAGGAAGCAACACTGATTGACAATCAATTTCACATGCTGTTGTGCAAATGGAATAGACAACACACTGTGTGCAGAATTATTAGGCAAGTTGTATTTTAGAGGATTATTTTTATTATTGATCAACAACTATGCTCTCAATCAACCCAAAAGACTCATAAATATCCAAGCTTAATATTCTTGGAAGTTGGAGTGTTTTTTTTTATTTTGATTTGGCTATCTTAGGAGGATATCTGTTTGTGCAGGTAACTATTACTGTGCAGAATTATTAGGCAACGTAATAAAAACCAAATATAATCCCATCTCGCTTGTTTATTTTCACCAGGTAAACCAATATCAGTGCACAAAATTTAGAAATAAACATTTCTGACATGCAAAAACAAAAACCTCAAAAAATAGTGATCAGTATAGCCACCTTTCTTTATGATGACACTCAACAGCCTTCCATCCATAGATTCTGTCAGTTGCTTGATCTGTTTTCCATCAACATTGCGTGCAGCAGTCACCACAGCCTCCCAGACACTGTTCCGGGAGATGTACTGTTTTCCCTCCCTGTAGATCTCACATTTTATGATGGACCACATGTTCTCTATGGGGTTCAGATCAGGTGAACAAGAGGGCCATGTCATTATTTTTTCTTCTTTTAGACCTTTACTGGCCAGCCACGCTGTGGAGTAGTTGGATGCATGTGATGGAGCATTGTCCTGCATGAAAATCATGTTTTTCTTGAACGATACCGACTTCTTCCTGTACCACTGCTTGAAGAAGTTGTCTTCCAGATACTGGCAGTAGGTCTGGGAGTTGAGCTTCACTCCATCGTCAACCCGAAAAGGTTCCACAAGTTCACACAAGTTCATCTTTGATGATACCAGCCCATACCAGTACCCCACCTTCACCTTGCTGGCGTCTGAGTCGGAGTGGAGCTCTCTGCCCTTTACTGATCCAGCCTCTAGCCCATCCATCTGGCCCATCAAGAGTCACTCTCATTTCATCAGTCCATAAAACCTTTGAAAAATCAGTCTTAAGATATTTCTTGACCCATTCTTGACGTTTTATCTTATGCTTCTTGTTCAAAGGTGGTCGTTTTTCAGCCTTCCTTAACTTGGCCATGTCCCTGAGTATCGCACACCTTGTGCTTTTTGATACTCCAGTAATGTTGCAGCTCTGATATATGGCAAAACTGGTGGCGAATGGCATCTTGGCAGCTTCACGCTTGATTTTCCTCAATTCATGGGCAGTTATTTTGCGCCTTTTTTGGCCAACACGCTTCTTGCGACCCTGTTGGCTATTTGCCATGAAGCGCTTGATTGTTAGGTGATCACACTTCAAAAGTTTGGAAATTTCAAGACTTCTGCATCCCTCTGCAAGACATCTCACAATTTTGGACTTTTCAGAGCCTGTCAAATCTCTCTTCTGACCCATTTTTCCAAAGGAAAGGAAGTTGCCTAATAATTAAGCACACCTTATATAGGGTGTTGATGTCATTAGTCAACACCCCTTCTCATTACAGAGATGCACATCACCAGATTTACTTAATTGGTAGTTGGCTCTCAAGCCTATGCAGCTTGGAGTAGGACAACATGTATAAAAAGTATCATGTGATCAAAATACGCGTTTGCCTAATAATTCTGCACGCGGTGTAGATGGAAATTATTGGCAATTATCAAGACACCCTCAATAAAGGAGTGGTTCTGCTGGTGGGGAACACAGACCACATCTCAGTAGCAATGCTTTCTGGCTGATGCTTTGGTCACTTTTGAATGTTGGTTGTGCTTTCACACTCGTGGTAGCATGAGATGGACTCTACAACCCACAGAAGTTGCTCAGGTAGTGCAGCTCATCCAGGATGGCACATCAATGCGAGCTGTGGCAAGAAGGTTTGCTGTGTCTGTCAGCGTAGTGTCCAGAGGCTGGAGGCGCTACCAGGAGACAGGCTAGTACACCAGGAGATGTGGAGGGGGCCGTAGGAGGGCAGCAACCCAGCAGCAGGACCGCTACCTCCGCCTTTGTGCAAGGAGGAACAGGAGGAGCACTGCCATAGCCCTGCAAAATGACCTTCAGCAGGCCACAAATGTGCATGTGTCTGCACAAACGGTCAGAAACAGACTCCATGAGGGTGATATGAGGGCCCGACGTCCACGGATTGGGGTTGTGCTCACAGCCCAACACCGTGCAGGACGCTTGGCATTTGCCACAGAACACCAGGATTGGCAAAGTCGCCACTGGCACCCTGTGCTCTTCACAGATGAAAGCAGGTTCACACTGAGCACATGTGACAGAGTCTGGAGACGCCGTGGAGAGCGATCTGCAGCCTGCAACATCCTTCAGCATGACCGGTTTGGCAGTGGGTCAGTAATGGTGTGGGGTGGCATTTCTTTGGAGGGCCGCACGGCATTTCTTTGGAGGGCCGCACAGCCCTTCATGTGCTCGCCAGAGGTAGCCTGACTGCCATTAGGTACCGAGATGAGATCCTCAGACCCCTTGTGAGACCGTATGTTGGTGCGGTTGGCCCTGGTTTCCTCCTAATGCAGGACAATACCAGACCTCATGTGGCTGGAGTGTGCTAGCAGTTCCTGCAAGATGAAGGCATTGAAGCTATGGACTGGCCCGCCCGTTCCCCAGACCTGAATCCAATTGAGCACATCTGGGACATCATGTCTCGCTCCATCCACCAACATCACGTTGCATCACAGACTGTGCAGGAGTTGGCGGATGCTTTAGTCCAGGTCTGGGAGGAGATCCCACAGGAGACCATCCGAAGCCTCATCAGGAGCATGCCCAGGCATTGTAGGGAGGTCATACAGGCATGTGGAGGCCACACACAATACTGAGCCTCATTTTGACTTGTTTTAAGGACATTACATCAAAGCCTGTAGTGTGTTTTTCCACTTTAATTTTGGGGGTGACTTCAAATCCTGGCCTGCATTGGTTAATAAATTTGATTTCCATTGATGATTTTTGTGTGATTTTGCTGTCAGCACATTCAACTTTGTACAGAACAAAATATTCAATGAGAATATTTCATTCATTCAGATCTAGGATGTGTTATTTGAGTGTTCTCTTTATTTTTTTGAGCAGTTTATGATTGGCCGGGGTCCCGCACGCGGCACACCCGACGATCAGCTGTTATCGGTGCCGACGGCAAAATTGAATAGGAGGCGGATTTGCAGTACACCGCTGCGGCCACTACCACTTGACGGCGGAGCCCTGCTGGTGAGCACTTCAAGTGGCCGCCACCAGCACCGATAATAGCTGATCAGCGGGGCTGTGTGCGGGACCCCGGCCGATCATACATTGATGTCCTATCCTATGGAAAGGGCATCAATGTACAAGTAGTGGACAACTTCTTTAATATATCGAGAGGAGTGAACAGGTTTCTATACATTAATAGTATATGCCTGAACTGTAGAAAAAGACATGCACCACACATCCAAATATTCATTCTTTGATCTAATGCCTCTCGGCAAAAAGTTGCAATCTGAACATGAAGTTCTTAGTTTAACATTCTGATCAGACTGTATGAAACCCTCTGTCATGTCACGGTGAACCTCTTATTGGGGCCCTAGCCTGCATAGTGCGGCGCAGTGCGTAAACCGCCGTCACAGCGGTAATGCACCGACAGGGCGGGCAACCTAGTGTCTCACAGGACCCATGCTGCAAGACTGAGTCTATAGGCCGTACCGCCCCACAGACACAACACCGCAGCAACGATGGCTGCTACACAGCACCAACACCAGGGCAATAGATTTAAAAAAAAACGCACCCTACACAAGATCTCAGACTGTAAACTGAGAGCAGCAGTAGGTGGAACCCCTCTTGGTGTCTCCTGCTAATTTAAAAACACCTGGGTCAAATGGGAGGAGTGCTGGTCCACGTAAAACGAAAAAGGGGACATCTGAATTATGCCAGAACTGTAGAAAAAGACATGGATCACACCTGAGTCATGACTCAGTCTTGCCGCATGGGTGCTGTGAGGCACTAGGTCGCCCTTCCTGCCAGTGCATTTTCCCTGTGATGGTGGTTTGTGCACGGCGCTGCTCCTTTCATGCTAGGGACCCACTGAGAAGTTCACTGTGACGTGGTAGTGGGCTTCATACAAATTCTTTGGATCTCAGCACTTGTTGCCAACACGAGTTCTTCTGATCCGTGCACCTGAGGAAAATCCTATCTATTGAGAAGTGGTGAGCTGGATTACTTTTTTTCTTCTTTTACTTATTTCTTAAGTGGGCTTCATACAGTCTGATCAGATTGTTAAACCAAGATCTTCATGTTCAGTTTGTAAATTTTTGCTGAGAGATGTTAGATCAAAGTATGAATATTTGAATGTGCGGTCCATGTCTTTTTTTTTTTCCTACAGTTCTGGTATAATAGAATAGCAGACTACTACATAAGCAATCTAAATCTGACCGAAGTATTACTGAAGCCAAAAATCTTATTGCGTAATGGGAGACAATCATTTTCTTCTGTAAAAAGTGAGGTGAAGGAAATACAGAGAAAAACGCCAGCCCTGGACAGAGGAGCTCAATGTTTAGATCGGACAGAACATTATGTAGTAGAGTTTACAAAGCACCATGCTGTTTGGGCACTAGCTGAGACGCTTCTCCACTTCGTCCACAAAAACAATAGTGGTAGAAGAATTTTGTGTCAGTGGTATGTTACTCATACCCTACTTGGGCTTTCTTCATGTCAGGGTAGTGATCCTGTTAACTATTTTTCAAAAAAATCTGATTAAAATAGGCATGGTATCTGGCACTGGTAATCCAGATTTTGAACTGACTGGTCATGTATTCACTGCAACCTTTGTGATGTCTGGTAAGTCGCCACTGTATAAACAAGTCTACCCAAGGTTGCATTCACACATCCAAGCATCCTGGTCTGTGATAAAGACAGTCTCCGGGTCTTCTGACCTAAACTCAGCAGCGTCATAATCATATATGAGGCTGCAGAGTTCGGGTCAGAAGACCCGCGGCCGGTCAATGCAATGCTGTCCGTACCTGGACCGTGACACACTGATGGGTGAATCCAGCCTATAGGTGGCCGTACACTTTTAATGGTGATCAACAGAACTGCTGTTCCTTCTGACAATGCTATACACATACAGTACAGACCAAAAGTTTGGAGACACCTTCTCATTTAAAGATTTTTCTGTATTTTCATGACTATGAAAATTGTACATGCACACTGAAGGCATCAAAACTATGAATTAACACATGTGGAATTATATACTTAACAAAAAAGTGTGAAACAACTGAAAATATGTCTTATATTCTAGGTTCTTCAAAGTAGCCACCTTTTGCTTTGATGACTACTTTGCACACTCTTGGCATTCTCTTGATGAGCTTCAAGAGGTAGTCGCCGGAAATGGTCTTCCAACAATCTTGAAGGAGTTCCCAGAGATGCTTAGCACTTGTTGGCCATTTTGCCTTCACTCTGTGGTCCAGCTCACCCCAAACCATCTCGATTGGGTTCAGGTCTGGTGACTGTGGAGGCCAGGTCATCTGGTTTAGCACCCCATCAATCTCCTTCTTGGTCAAATAGCCCTTACACAGCCTGGAGGTGTGTTTGGGGTCATTGTACTGTTGAAAAATAAATGATCATGGTCCAACTAAACGCAAACCGGATGGAATAGCATGCCCCTGCAAGATGCTGTGGTAGCCATGCTGGTTCAGTATGCTTTCAGTTTTGAATAAATCCCCAACAGTGTCACCAGCAAAGCACCCCCACACCATCACACCTCCTCCTCCATGCTTCACGGTGGGAACTAGGCATGTAGAGTCCATCCATTCACCTTTTCTGCGTCGCACAAAGACACGGTGGTTGGAACAAAAGATCTCAAATTTGGACTCATCAGACCAAAGCACAGATTTCCACTGGTCTAATGTCCATTCCTTATGTTCTTTAGCCCAAACAAGTCTCTTCTGCTTGTTGCCTGTCCTTAGCAGTGGTTTCCTAGCAGCTATTTTACCATGAAGGCCTGCTGCACAAAGTCTCCTCTTAACAGTTGTTGAAGAGATGTGTCTGCTGCTAGAACTCTGTGTGGCATTGACCTGGTCTCTAATCTGAGCTGCTGTTAACCTGCGATTTCTGAGGCTGGTGACTCGGATAAACTTATCCTCCGAAGCAGAGGTGACTCTTGGTCTTCCTTTCCTGGGGCGGTCCTCATGTGAGCCAGTTTCTTTGTAGCGCTTGATGGTTTTTGCAACTGCACTTGGGGACACTTTCAAAGTTTTCCCAATTTTTCAGACTGACTGACCTTCATTTCCTAAAGTAATGATAGCCACTCATTTTTCTTTACTTAGCTCCTTTTTTCTTGCCATAATACAAATTCTAACAGTCTATTCAGTAGGACTATCAGCTGTGTATCCACCAGACTTCTGCACAACACAACTCATGGTCCCAACCCCATTTATAAGGCAAGAAATCCCACTTATTAAACCTGACAGGGCACACCTGTGAAGTGAAAACCATTTCCGGTGACTACCTCTTGAAGCTCATCAAGAGAATGCCGAGAGTGTGCAAAGCAGTCATCAAAGCAAAAGGTGGCTACTTTGAAGAACCTAGAATATAAGACCTATTTCTCTATCGCTTCATTGGGGGACACAGGACCATGGGTGTATGCTGCTGTCGCTAGGAGGTTGAGACTATGCAAAAAAAGGAAAATGGCTCCTCCTCCGCAGTATGCACCCGCCTACAGGCACCAAGCTCACCAGTTTAAGCCTAGTGTCTAAAGGAGGTAGACCTGGATCCTACTGATCCAACCCTGTTGTGTTTTATTAATGTTTGTTTTTTCTCTTTCAGATACCGCTCTTCAGGCTAACAGGGCACATTGCGTCCCCTGTTAACCCACTAGCGACCGAGAGAGCAATGTGGCTACCCCCACATCACCCACTCTCGGACCCGCTGGGCAGGACTTATCCCCTGTCACCTTAGGGTGTCTCAGGGTGATTTCGGTGGCCAGTCCTAGCCTGTTTCCCACCCCAGCCCCCTCTTCAGATCGGCCTGGGAGGGAGACTGTGGTCCCTGCGGGTGACCTTCCCCCAGTTTTCTGGGTTTGACACCGTCTGCTGCACTGTCCAGGACCGGACAGTGCGGGAAGGAGGAAAAGCCAGGATCCCCCCCCTATCCAGGAAAGCATCCTGAGACCATCCTCAGGAGGTGAAAGGAACGGACGATTACCGGACTCTGCCTTTCAGCTGCAGGTACCAGCACCCCGGTCCTCCCCCCTCCCCCTCTCACCTAACATGGCGCTTAACAGCTCTTCCACTGGGCCACTTCCTCCTTCTTCTCCCTTATGAGCGTCAAATCTGCCGCGCTTTTCTCCGACGGGGGTGGGCGTGTCCTGTGGGCGGCCCCGCTCCAACGCCCATACGCCCCTCCTATTTGACCAATCAGGGCCGAGGGGCATAGTGACGCTTCCGTCACGCCCTCGTGTCTTCCGCGGACCTATCACGGGGGGCCTCTCAAGCCCGCCCCCCTTCCCATCTGCCTATCGGAGCCTCGCGCGCTCCGTCATCAACGAGCTTCCTCTGCTCCGACGCCATCACTCTGCCGCACGCAGCTCCCTACTCTGGCGGCACCTACTGCGACCCGCTCCTACCTCACCTTCTTAGCCTTCAGGGGGACACGGGACCGCTTCTCTGCAGGATCGGGTAGGCTCTGTCTTGACACAAGGCCCCTATCCCTCCCTGCTCACAGCGCTCCCCTCTGCAGTATCCCTGGTCAGGCACATATGCCCAAACCCAGGGAGCCCTCAGTCCGTTCCTCTCACATTGTTAGATACTACGCCTGTGCTCTTTGCGGTACTAAGTGGCCCGCGGGTCTCACTACGGCCTTCTGCTCGACCTGCAAACCTCCTGCCATGCTGGCACCCCAAGATTCCCCCGCCGCTCAGGACGTGGTAACCCCCTCCCCTTCGGAGTGGGTTGTTGCTATATCACAGTCTGTCTCTGACCTCACCAAGGTTTCTCAATCTCTGGTGCAGGTCTTAGAACGCTTGCCAGAACGTTTGCCTTTGTTATCCATGGCCACCAGCGCTCCGAACATCCCCACAGACGATTCGCAGGCACCCCTGCCCCCTCCTCTCAGGGGCAGACGGACGGCACGTTCTCAGAAACGGATTCATGCAAGCTCATCCTCCAGCTCTCCAGACTCCAAGATGCTCCCTGCGTCTCACACCTCCTCCCCGGAGGTTGCCCCGGGATCTAACTCTGCTTCAAATTCAGACTCTGGTTCTGACTCTGACCAGTATTCCAAGGTCCAGGACATGATAGACAGCTTTATAATGGCTGTCAATCAGACTCTGCATGTTACAGAAGACGAGAGCCCGTCCTGGGACTACTCAGTTTCCTTCAAAAAGATTAAGCGTCCCGCACGCACTTTTTCTAACCATGCAGAATTTGACAGCGTTTTTCAAAAGCAGTGGGAGCATCCAGAAAAGCACTTTACAGGAAAGAAACAGTTGAACGTCCTATACCCATTTAACCACGACCTTGTCTGCAAATGGACGGAGTCACCATCTGTGGATTCTCCCGTCTCTCGCCTTTCCGCCAAGACGGTACTGTCTCTTCCGGATGGTTCCTCCCTTAAGAATACCATGGATAGACAAGTTGAGGCCCTCTCTAAGTCAGCCTTTGAGGCTGCGGGCACCTCTCTTTGCCCTTCCTTCGCCTCAACTTGGGTATCAAAGGCGATGTCCGCATGGGCCAAACATCTCAGACAGGGCATCCTAGCAGGGGCCTCCCCGGACGATTTGGCCGACTTAGCTGATCAAATCGGCCACGCCGGGAAATATCTGCTTACGGCGTCCCTCGACTCCGCTGCATGCTCAGCCCGGGTTTCCAGTAATCTCGTTGCCTTACGCAGAATTCTTTGGCTTAAAGCCTGGAACGCCGACCCGGCTTCCAAAAGATCTCTAACTAATCTTCCTTTTCAAGGTTCCAGGCTGTTTGGCTCCAAGCTAGATCAGATCATCTCTGATGCTACTGGGGGTAAGAGCACCTCTCTCCCCCAGACCCAAACGCCCTTTTCCTAGGAGACGCCCCCTTCAGTTCCGGTTCTTTCGTCAGTTCGCTCAACCGAACCCCTCCTCTCAACAGGACCGTACTCCAGCATGGCGGGACAGTCGTAAGCCCTCCTTTAGGCCCACGCCTAACTGGCGCCCAAAGAGTCGCTCCTCCAAGTCCTCTGGATCACGATCCAACAGGTTTTCCTCAACATGACGGGTCACTCCCACCTGGGACTTCTCCCAGGGTGGGCGGCCATCTCCTTCTGTTCACAGATTCTTGGCTCCCGGCAATAGAGGATGCCTGGGTCAAAGAAATTGTGACTTCCGGCTACAAAATCAAGTTCGATTCCAGCCCACGATCACGTTTTCTCAGGTCCCGCCCCCCACAACCATCTCTGCTTCCCGGTTTCCTCCAAGCCATCACTTCTCTTCTACGCTCAGGAGTCATAGTCCCCGTTCCCCGTTCAGGAAAGGTTTTCCGGTTTTTACTCCAATCTCTTCGTCGTCCCAAAAAAGGACGGCTCACTATGTCCGATTCTGGACCTCAAACAGCTAAACCGACATGTACGCATCCGACAGTTCAGGATGGAATCCCTCAGGTCGGTAATCGCCTCAATGGAGGCCGGTGAATATCTATGTTCAGTGGACATTCAGGATGCATACCTTCACATCCCAATCTGCGCGTCACATCAGAAGTTCCTACGCTTTTCCTTCAAGAACGCGCATTACCAGTTCACTGCCCTCCCCTTCGCCACAGCCGAGGGTTTTCACGAAGGTGATGGCGACAGTTATGGCCATTCTTCGAACAAGGGGAATTGTAATCATACCCTACCTCGACGACCTGTTAATCAAAGGCCCCACGTTCAGGGACTGTCTCCACAGTCTCCAGATCACCTTGAACACTCTCTCCCGGTTAGACTGGCTGATCAACACGAACAAATCCTCCCTGGTCCCATCCCAACGCTTAACCTTCCTAGGGATGCAGTTCGACACGACCCGTGCCCGGTTCCTCCTTCCAAGGGAAAAGATGAACTCCCTACGACAAGGAATCCACATCCTCTCCGACCCAAGTCCACACTCCCTTCGCCTATGCATGAGTGTCCTGGGAAAGATGGTAGCAGCCATGGAGGCAGTTCCGTTTGCCCAGTTCCATACCCGGTCCCTTCAACTAGCCCTTCTCTCAGCTTGGGACAAGAATCTGTCATCTCTAGATCGACGTATCAAGTTGCCTCATCAAGTAAGACGGTCGCTAACCTGGTGGTCCCGCCCTTCTTCCTTCAGACCCGGGAGATCATTCCTTCCGCTTCGCTGGCAGGTGGTCACGACCGATGCCAGCCTCATCGGTTGGGGGGCAGTTTTTCTACAACACACGGTCCCAGGCCGGTGGAGTCCCCATGAAGTCTCTCTCCCCATCAACCTTCTGGAGATAAGGGCGATTTACCTGGCGTTGCGTCACTTGCAGAAGATCCTGGCAGGGTTCCCAGTCCGTGTAAAATCGGACAATGCCACGGCAGTGGCATACATAAACCATCAGGGGGGAACGCGCAGCTAGCCCGTCCTAAAAGAGGTGGCAAGAGTGCTACTTTGGGCCGAAAAGATGGTCCCGGCAATCTCAGCAGTCCACATTCCAGGGGTTGACAACTGGGCGGCCGACTTTCTCAGTCGGCAGGGCCTCGCCTCAGGAGAATGGTCTTTCCATCCCGAGGTGTTTCACCAAATCTGCTTACGGTGGGGCACGCCGGACGTCGACCTCATGGCGTCCCGGTTAAACCACAAGGTTCCGGCCTTTGTAGCTCGGTCCCGCGATCCGCTAGCAATCGCCCAGGATGCGCTAGTCATATCATGGTCACAGTTCCAACTGCCCTATCTCTTTCCACCTCTACCTTTGATCCCTCGAGTCATCAAGAAGGTCAAGACAGAGGGAGTACCAGTTTTCCTAGTGGCCCCAGATTGGCCCAGATGCGTCTGGTACGCAGATCTGATAAATCTGCTTGTCGACTCCCCCTGGAGACTACCAGACCGTCCGGACCTCCTCTCTCAGGGTCCTATTCTTCATCAGAGTTCTCGTTCTCTGAATTTAATGGTATGGCCGTTGAGGCCGCGGTGTTGAAGACGGCGGGCTTTACTGACAATGTCATTCAGACCCTAATTAACGCCAGAAAACCCGCTACCTCGCGCATATACCACAGAACTTGGAGAGCCTTTTTTCGTCACTGTGAACAAGATCAGCTAACTCCTATGCCCTTTTCTTTGCCAGTCATTTTGGCCTTTCTTCAGTCTGGCCTAGAGGCGGGACTATCTCTCAGCACTCTCAAGGGCCAAGTTTCGACCTTGTCCATTCTATTCCAACGTAACTTAGCTAGCCGTCCTCAGGTCAGGACCTTTCTACAAGGGGTGGCCCACCTGGCGCCCCCCTATCGCCCTCCAGTGGAACCATGGGACCTTAATATGGTCCTAAGTGTCCCTCAACAGCCTCCGTTTGAACCCATTCAGGACATTCCAGCCTCTCTTCTTTCCTGGAAGGTGGCTTTTCTGGTGGCTGTTACCTCTATTAGAAGGGTCGCAGAACTCGCAGCCCTCTCTTGTCGGTCGCCTTTTCTGGTATTCCATCAAGACAAAGTAGTGCTCAGGCCGGTGCCTTCCTTTTTGCCAAAGGTGGTTTCCGCTTTTCACATTAATGAGAACATTGTTTTGCCTTCCTTTTGCCCTGCTCCAGTGCATCCACGGGAGAAGTCCCTGCAAAAACTGGACCTGGTCAGAGCTCTACGTGTGTACCTTTCCAGAACGGCCTCCCTTCGGCGCTCGGATGCCCTTTTTGTCATCCCTGAGGGGTATCGCAATGGTCTCCCTGCTTCCAAGTCAACCATCGCCCGTTGGATACGTTCCACCATCTTGGAGGCACATCGCATCTCGGGCAAATCTCCCCCTCCTGGAGTAAGGGCTCACTCCACCAGGGCGGTGGGGGCCTCTTGGCCGTCCGTCATCAGGCTTCGGCCTCTCAAATCTGCAAGGCCGCAACGTGGTCTTCTCTTCACACCTTTTCAAGGTTTTACAAGGTCCACACTTATTCTTCGGCTGACGCCCGTCTTGGACGGGAGGTCCTGCAGGCGGCAGTTGCCGAAGTCTGACCTAGTCTGTGACTATCTTCTGTTCTCCCACCCAAGGGACTGCTTTGGGACTTCCCATGGTCCTGTGTCCTCCAATGAAGCGATGGAGAAAGAGGGATTTTTGGTACTCACCGTAAAATCGCTTTCTTGGAGCCTTCATTGGGGACACAGCACCCTCCCTGTTTTTGGACATATGTCCTGTTGGCCCTGTTGGGCATCTCATTTAGTTCTTCACGGTTGTGCCCCGTTGGGCATTACATAGTTGGTTATTTTGTGCTTCTCCTACTGCTCTAGCCACTAACTGGTGAGCTTGGTGCCTGTAGGCGGGTGCATACTGCGGAGGAGGAGCCATTTTCCTTTTTTTGCATAGTGTCAACCTCCTAGCGACAGCAGCAATACACCCATGGTCCTGTGTCCCCCAATGAAGGCTCCAAGAAAGAGATTTTACGGTGAGTACCAAAAATCCCTCTTTTCAGTTGTTTCACACTTTTTTGTTAAGTATATAATTCCACATGTGTTAATTCATAGTTTTGATGCCTTCAGTGTGAATGTACAATTTTCATAGTCATGAAAATACAGAAAAATCTGTAAATGAGGAGGTGTGTCCAAACTTTTGGTCTGTACTGTACATGCTTGGTCATTATAAATTTATGGTGCATGAATAAAGCTCCCGAGGTTTATTACCAATTGTATGTTTTTTTTTTTGCCTCATACATGGTACTCACTATGTTGCAGCCAATGGCACTGGGAACATTTCACGGGTAGAGGGAAGAATGGATTCAATTAAATTTCAACAAACTCTTGAAGCAAACATAACACCATCTGTATAAAAACTGAAGTTGAAAACAGGATAGCTTCTACAAGTGGATAATGATCATAAACACACATCAAAATCCACAATAGACTACCTCAAAAGGCGCAAGCTGAAGATTTTACAATGGCCCTCACAGTCCCCTGATCTAAACATCATTGAAAATCTGTGGCTAGACCTCAAAATAGCAGTGCATGCAAGACGACCCACAAATCTCACAGAACTGGAAGAATTTTCCAAGGAAGAATGGATGAAAGACCCTTGTCTGGCTTCAAAAAGTGTTTACAAGCTGTGATATTTTCAAAAGGGGGTGCTACTAAGTACTAACCATGCAGGGTGCCCAAACTTATGCATCTGCCCATTTTCCGACCAGGGGTGCCCAAACTTTTACATGTCACTGTTTATATATCTTTACATTTTTTTTTTATTTTTTTTTAGTGGTAATATTATTTTCCTTGCTTTCCTCAGGTAACAAAATGTGCTCGAGCTCAGGAACTGGATGACAGCACAAGACATAGGATTTTTGACGCAGTTGGCTTCTCTTTCCCAAATCGCCTTTTCTTTACGAAGACTACTCCTGATGGATGCCCTGAGTACCTGTTTCGAAGCCTTGGATTAACTCTTTTGGCTTGTTTCTGCACAGACCCGTCTCTTGCTTCCCATCCACAGGTTATCAACAAAATTCCAATTCTGAATGAAACGCTGAATATCTTTTGCCAGGAAGACAACAGAGACTTGACCTCTATGGTAGAAGATGCTTACCAATGTCTTGTTGGCATCCTTGCCTCCACTGAGGGGGCAAAGCAGTTAGTTTCTGGTGGAACTCTGTCATCCTTGTGTGAGGCTTATGTGAAGCAGAATCATGGATGGACACATGCCCTTAGAATACTTACATCATTGCTCACCTCTCTGCCGGATAAGTGCTGGAAGAAGAGCCTTAATGAACTTCAGTGTTTACTGGTTAAACTTAGTGAGGACTTCGGCAATGAATGTGGCAGTCATAAATTCCACTTGGCTGAAATCCTTCCTGTGTTCCTTCCTCCATCACCTCTTTTATTAGAGACCTCTTGGGGAGAAAACTGCCTAAAACATCTATCTAAAGGTTTATTTGTAATCCTGAGTAGTAAGCTTAGCATTTCCCAACGAGACCCAGCTTTTAAGCTTGCAGCATGCCTCTCAAACATTTATGGATCGTCTTGGATCATGATTGATGGCAGAGGAGAAAAAGCAAAATTCTTGTCTCTGTTGGTGAACTTGGCATGTGTGGAGGTAAGAATGGCACTGGAAGACCCTATGCCATTGGACTCAAGACAAGCTACAGCCACAGCCTGTTATGCCCTGGTTGAGATGGGTATTCAGGAATGTACAAAAGAGGAGGGACATCCAGTGCTAAGAGATTTGCAGAAATTGCAGCTCCTTCAAGTGATGCAGGAGGCCTGTGCAGCCGTTATGTACTATTTACAGCAGGTATGCCCTATTCAGTATATACTGCGTGCGTGTGTCTTCATATCTAGCACAGCTGGAGTAATGTAAGCTTACCCATGGACATAGCTTTGGCATCACACAAGGTAACGTTAGCTTGCACATGGCCATACCTTGTGTGATTCCATATCTGACACAACTAGCTTTATATAAACTTGGACATTGTGATGCTAACGCTTTGTTTAATCTGTTTTTGGCCTATTTTAATTGACAATTGTCTTGTGTTTCAGGTGGGTTGGGAGAAAATAGAGGATCCTTTTGTCCTGGCTTCAGTCAGGTTACTTGGAGCCTGGCTTGCAGAAGAAACCTCCTGTCTAAGGCAGGAAGTCATCCAGCTGTTGCCTTTCTTTGTACATTACATGCGAATATGGTTTCAGCGAGGAGTTACTTGTAGGAAGGAACTTAAGGAACCGTCTCAGATGGCGTTACTGAGCAGCAGCTGGGGTGCAGTGTGGCCTGGCGATGCGATAAGGTACTGAGACTTCTGTCTTACTCCTTCACCAACGTTCTTCTGTTGGCCATATACATTCAATAGTTGTCAGTCGCTACACAATAAGCAGCAACCCAACACCGCTAGCAACAGCTTTTCTCCACTGAGAAAAATATTGAGTATTATCAACGTTTGTATCCTCATAATATATTGCAATCATATTATATAGCACTGTGTACTTACAATTGCTCACTCTGCCCTTCTACCCAGTTAATTCTTATTTTCTCTGTCGTCTTTAGAAACAGGAAGTCTATTGTCCCTGCATTTATCATACCCCTCTTCAACTCCTGACCCAGCCGCCCCAGACCCCCCCGCCCCGCCATAGATTTTTGCAGTGACTCATAACTTTCGCAGAGAAAATTGACCTCCTTTTGGTACAGAGAGCTTAGAAGGATTCGGCTAGTCAGTTTTTAATCACATGATGTCATAAACCTAACAAAGAGAAGAATTAGCTGGGTAGAAAGGCAAAATGTGCAATTGTAAGTACACAGTACTATATAGTATGATGGCTATAATATATTAAGAGGATAATCATTTTAATGGGAATGTCTTATTTAACCCCTTGATGGCAGTCAGTTTTGGCTTTTATGCTTTTCCATTGTCGCGTTCCAGTACCCATTAATTTTTTTTTTGGGGGGGGGGGGGTTAGTTATATGAGGGCTTTTTTTCTTTGTGTGCATGTATATGCATATACGCGTGTATTGTGCACAATAAATAATTGAGTGGGTTTTTTTTTTAAGTACAGATCATTCCAAACGCGGCAACACCAAATATGTGTTTTTGCAGGGTATTTAAAAAAAAAAAAGCATTTCAACAGAAACCAAAGGCTCTTATTAAAGTCAATGGGATCCAGTGTGAGCCTTACACTAGCATTTGGAGTTCCATTATATAAACAGAAAAACTGAACTCCTGCAAAAATACTTGATTTGTCCTATGATGTCAATGTGTATACTTGATATCCTTTTGGGTGTCCATCATTCGGAAAAAAAGTGCAGCATGCTCTCTGATGCAAGTGTGACCCTAGCCTGATGTGTGCCACTGCCTCTTGCCAGTCTACCAATGGCAAATGTCCGTTCACACGACTGATGCGTTTGTAGCTTAGCAAAATCTGCCAGACCAAGACCCTGGAATAAAGCTTGGAGGTCTTCTTGACAGAGAGTTGTCATATGAATATGGTTCATTTCAATGCTTTCCTTTGTTGAGAAAGTTCAACAGAGAGCAACAAGCCTTGCTACCAAAAGATTGGCTTGACAACATAGGTCTGTACATAATATGTTACAAGAGGTTTTCTTCCCACAAATTTGTATGTATATGGTTATCTGTCTCTCCATTTGTGTTTGTAACATTTTTCTGCCTGATTTTGGGTTTTCGATGCCCGGTGGCACTAACAATCTCTATACATCTTCTTCTCCAGGTTCCTGCTTCCTTCTCTGTGCCATTTGAGTGCTGAAGAAGCTCCACGGAAAATCCTAATCTCTGAAGGAGTTCCTACCCTTCTGTGTGAATACTACCAGCTAAAGTGGGAGATCTTCTCTGAGGAAGATCTGCCTGCAGAAAGAAAATATGAGGCCCAACTGAGTCTACAGAGCTGCTGTGGGGTTTTCCTCAATCTAGTGGTGACGGAGCCAAGCCTTGTTTGGTAGGTGTGGGAACCTTGACCTTGGCTTACCTACTCCTTTCTGATTTCCTTCTTAGAGCATACTTTCTGACAGGTTTTGTCACAATTGTTCGATAAAGTAGACAACCCCTTGAAGGCTACTCGCACATGAGTGGGTGCAAAAGAGAGAAGTGTAAGGTCTTCCTTTACCTTATTTTCTGTATCCACTCCTGGTTTTTGCTAGAAGAAATAACACACCTTAAAAAGTCCCATCTTTTCTATAGTTTTTGATTTTTTTTTTTTCTTGAAGTCCAAAAGAAAAGACTTGTACAAATATGAAGACCTGTTGGGCTTTGTTCACACGCAGATTTTTTTCTGCAGCCAAAACCTACTCTTGGCAGTAAAAAAAAAACCGCTGCATTTTTTGCAGAGTTTTTTTTAGCTGCGATAAAAGTTAGTTTTCTTCACCAGAAACTATGGAACGGAGTTTGTGTGCATTTGTTTTTGTTTTTTTTTCAGCATTTTTGCGCTTCCTTGTTGCTTTCTAGAAGTGAAGACCTGATGCAAAAACGCTGAGGGAATTAACATGCTGCAGATATAAAAATGTTACAGTGCTCAGATTCAGTCAGGACAAAAGAAGCCGTGTACATGACATTTCTGACACCTCATAGCTTTTGCTGGTACTATAAAATGCAGCTTATTTGCAGTAAAATGCTATGTGTGAACATAGCCTTACTACTCCTGACATGTCCATTTTTGTAAATATTTGCACTTTCTATGAAATCCTAGTTTTGGAGCATCTTTTCTTTTAACTTTGCATTGTGCTCTTACTATGTTATTTCTCCTTGAAATGTATGAATAAAGTGACAACTGGGTGTTGCCATTCACTCAGTCTAGAGTGACCTGCTGGTGGGCCTTGAGGACTGGAGGTGGGGAACACTGGTCTAGAGAGACCCCCCCCTATTTACAATCTGTCACTGCCCTCCAACGGGCAACACCCAGTTGTCTATGAAGTATGTAGAAAGAAAGTCTGGCACTACTAATGAACACAGCAGGCAATGTCACACAACCAAAGAAAGTGTAACCACACAATGACATAAAGGGGGCTGTATTAAATGGTCCGTAAGCACAGGGAATTGTAATTCATGGGAGAAATTAATCAGACAACCCAACTTACTGAAAATATACTAATTTACTTTAGAAAAAAAGGGGGAAAACTATAAAACCAATTAAAATGCATAAAAGGGCATAGCATAGGAACACACACAGGTTAGCATCATAAGTTGCCTGATCCACACCTCTCCCACCTCTTTTTTTTTTCCTGTTTTTAACAATGTCTAGGGAACCCTTCCATAGCAATGTGAAACTCACATAGTAATGACAGCTCCCTGGTTGTTTAACCCTCTAAATGCAGCAATCATTAGTGATTGCAGCATTTAGAAGGTTATTAGATTGTTAAATTCCTAATATACTGCAATACAAAAGTATTATTTTAAAGTAAAAAGCAAAGAAAATAACATGTCAATGGGTATCTGAAATACTACCACCATGTGGTTGGATGAGCACATGACACGCTTGGGATGGGCTTTGTATTAGTTTGTGGCTGTGTGCATGCCTCGATGTATCGGGCCCTTGCGTGGTAAATTAAATGGTAGCATTAAAACTTACATCTCGTTACACAAGAAAACATGCCCTCATACGTCTATAGCGATGCAAATTTCTCGAATAACTTGATTTTGTAATGAAAACGGTCTCTGCTGTTAATTTAAATTTACTATTATCTGAAATATTTATGCCTGTAACCCCTATACTTTTAGTGGGTCACTTTTTTATATTATCGCACAGTGTTTGATTCATTTCTTTCATTATGTTTCATATCCACCAGTCAGGAAAGCTGCTTTGTAACCCTTCTGAAACTTCTTATGAGGTCTCTCCCTGAACAAGTGATAAAGCAAGGCCAACTGATTCTGGTGGCGAACCTTTCCACTCTGGGACTGATGATGAGTCGCCTACTTGCTTCCTCTCCAGGTAACCACATCCTTTGAAACTCTCTGTTAAGGAGGTGTCCCGTCAAAAATATGTTGATGACCGATCTGTGAGAGAGGTCGTCCAAATCAGATCAGTGTGGGTCTGATACCGATCACCCCCACACAACAGCAGTTACATTATCCGGCGGTAGACCAATGTAAATACATTTAGTGAAGTTCCTTTCATTGTGTAGTGGTCTCTGCCGGCTGCTGCAGAATGGATCCTATTTAGGACAGGAGCCGTTGGGCAGTACCCAGCAGAGGCCACAACTCGTGAAATAGAGCTGCACATAGCGGCCCCGTTCCGTGTGTTTGCATCCAGCCACTTCTGAGTGTGTGATGGGTAAACGAGAATACAGCAGCATTCTGCATATGCTAAAATGTATGCAAGGATCCCCATCAGCCAAAGGATAAGCTGAAGGATTAAAGAGATTCTAGCTTGATATTAAATACATGTTTATTGAAACACATTGATAAAACCACCATACAATATTAAAAACAGGGCAAAATGAACCTCCAAAGAAGAAGACACATATTAAGCTAAATCCTTGATGGGGAAGCTATATATCAAATCTGAGTCTGTCTAAGTGGAATCCCAGTGGATTAACTGGTGATATATATTAAGGGATCCTCTACTACTCTAGTGGCATGTACAGTATATAAAAGTGGTAATCCAGTGATATAAACAGGAGTATATAATGCCTATATAGAGTGGAAAAGTTTCAGTAATCAGCCAATTTGTGTTCTAAAATTCAAATATTTCTCCTTCCATTCCGAGCGCGGCCGTTAGTCAAAACGTTCTGTTTTCCTATTAACCTTTATAAAAATTTGGGGCTAAAACAACATTTTAGCGGTAAAAATGTAATTATTTGTTCTTCACCGCTCAATGGTATAAATTTCTGTGAGGCACATGTGGTGTCAACATACTCACTGCACCCCTAGATGAATTCAATGAGAAGGTGTAGTTGGAAAAAAGAGCTCACTTATGGGGTGTTTCTGCTGTACTGACACCTCAGAAGCTCTGTCAATGTGACATGGCACCCTGAAACCAGTCCAGCAAGATCTAAACTCAAATATGGCACTCCTTCCCTACTGAGCTTTCCATTGTACCTCAAAAGTAGTTTTCTCCCACATATGGGGTATTTGTGTACTCAGGAGAAATTGCACAACAAATTGTATGGTCCATTTTGCTCCAAAACTCTTGTGAAAATGAAAAATTTGGGACAAAATCAACATTTTTGCTGGATAATTTTTTTTTTTTTCCCATTTTCATGGTTCCATGTTATAAACTTCTGTGAAGCACCTGAGGGTTCAAGGTACCCACCACACATCTAGATAGATTCCTTGAGGGGTCTATTGTGTGGGTTTCCACTATTTAGGCCCATCAGGGGGTCTCCAAACGCAACATGGCATCTGCTATCGATGCAAGACATTTTTACGTTCAAAAAGTCAAACTGTGCTGCTTCCCTTCCGAGCCATGTGCCCAAATAGTAGTTTTTTTCCCCCACATATGGTGTATCTATGTGCTCAGGTGAAATTGCTCAACAGATTTTGGGGTTTATTTTCTCCTGTTACCCTTGTGAAAGTACAACATTTTAGGCTAAAGTAAAATGCTTGTGGAAAAAAAAGTAAAATGTTAATTTTTTTTCCTTCCACATTCCATTAATTCCTGTGAAGCACCTGAAGGGTTAATAAACTTCTTGAATGTGGTTTTGAGAACTTTGAGGGGATATAGTTTGTAGAATAGTGTCACTTTTGGGTATTTTCTGTCCTATAGGCCCCCCTCTTCCCCCAAAGTCACAAAATATTTTTTATTTTTTTTTAGAAATTATGCAGATGTTACGTAGACATGTGGTAAATGTTGTGTATTAACTGATCTGATTTAGGGACCTAAAAATTAGAAAATTGAGAATATTATTTTTTTATTATTATTTGTCAAATTTTCGATATTTTCATAAATATATGCAAATCATATCAACCAAAATTTACCACTAACATGAAGTACAATATGTCACAAAACAAACATTCTCGGAATCACCGGGATTCGTTGAAGCGTTCCATAGTTAATAGCATGTAAAGTGACACTGGTCCGATTTAAAAATTTTTGCCTGGTCATTAAGGTAAAAAATTAGCTCCATCACTGAGGGGTTAAAGAACAGGTAGGATCCAACACTAGACTGTTTTTAATTAGTGCGGTAACATCATAGGCATACATCTTAATGTATATAGTGTGCCGCTGTATTCTTTTGTTTGTGTATTAGGCTGCGTGCCCACTGCGTTTTTCAAGCGTTTTTGCTGTGGAATTTCCGCAGCGAAAATGCTTAAAAAAACGCTTAGTAATACGTGCCCCATGGTCCCCAATGATAATCCGCATGTTCTGTGCACATGCTGCGGATATTTCTGCTGCGGATTATTACAGCGGGAAAATACGCAGCATGTCCATTAATTTTGCGGACACGCAGCGTAATTGCCGCCATTGACTTGCATTGAATCGCTCAATATCGGCATGACTACATGTGCACATGCGGATATTAAGCAATTCAATGTGCGGATGGTACTGGGTCTGGAGAAGAGGAGACTCTCATCCAGACCCGGGTACCAAGGTACCTGTTAAAAAAAGAATTGAAAATAAAAAATACTTGCCTTCCAATGTCCCCCGGTCTTCGCTGCGTCCGGTCTCTTGTACGGCTCGCGGTGGTGTGAAAGGACCTTCCATGATGTCATTTAGTCACGTGACAGGTCACGCGACCGCAGTTTTTTCAACTGTTAACTTGGTCACACTATATAAATCCATGCCGGTTGCATGGATTTATATAGTGTGACCAAGTTGTCAAGCAGTTTTCGAAGTGATGCTAAAATCGCCTGGAAAAGCGCTTGATAACCCGCATGTAGAAATGCATGCAAAAACGCTTGACAAACGCTTCTACCTGGCGGGAAAAAAGCATGTAAAATCCGCATACATTTTTCCTGCCAGAGAGATGCGGGAAAAAATATGCAGCATTTCTGCATCGTGGGCACTTAGCCTTATGCAGTCATAGCAATTTTTGTTTTTTTTGGAACTTGTGATGGCTTATCACGGGGATATCAGATGTCCTATGGATATGTCATAATATATTTTGATCAGCCACCCATTTTAAGGGGTTGCCCACTGCTCAGACAACTCCTTTTGAACCAACATTTTTTTTTCTCCCTTATAAATAGCAGCTACAGTGACATATAAAGTTTGGGCACCCCTGGTCAAAATTACTGTTATTGTGAACAGTTAAGCAAGTTGAAGATGACACATTTGTATTTTAGGCAAAAATATATAGTGTAATCTTTTACATTTTAAAAACTGCAAAAATGAAAATGGGCTGATGCAAAAGTTTGTGTTCTCAGATAACTTTGACCAAGGTTTCAGACTTTAATTAGCCTGTTGGCGTTATGGCTTGTTCACTATCATCATTAGGAAAGGCCAAGTGATAAATTTCCGAACTTTATAAAAAACAGCCTCCTCTAACCTTGGGCCAAAAAAACAGCAGCCATAGGTTTTTCTAAGCAGCTGCTTAGCACTCTGAAAATGGTGGAGGCCCACAAAGTAGAAGAAGGCTATAAGAAGATAGCAAAGCGTTTTCAAGTTGCCCTTTCCTCAGTTCAAAATGAAATTAAGAAATGGCAGTTAACAGGAACAGTGGAGGTCAAGATAAGGTCTGGAAGACCAAGCAAAATTTCAGTGAGAGCTGCTCGTAGGATTGGTAGAGAGGCAAATCGGAACCTTCCCTTGACTGCAAAAGACCTTCAGAAAGATTTAGCAGACTCTGTAGTTGTTTTGGTACATTGTTCTATGGTTCAGAGACACCTGCACAAATATTGCCTTTATAGAATAGTCAACAGAAGAAAGCATCTCTTGCATCCTCAACATAAAATTCAGCTTCAGAAGTATGCAAAAGAACATCTAAACAAGCCTGATGCATTTGAGACTGCGACTGAGACTCGCACATGTATACCTGCATATACTGCATGGACCAATGGGGTTTTTCTGTATTGTTTATTTTATGTCTTTGAGCAGTTGTGAATAAAATACTCCCCCCCACCCCATGATGGCACCACGGAGAGAGGAGATCCTCCCTTCAAGGACAGGAAACCTACAGATAAAAAGGGCGGTACCTCTCTCCTGCATCAGTTGGTTTCCTGTCCTTTACGGGGTACCTACAATGGTGTACCTGTGAGGAAAGGCATACCTGAGGGGGGTGCCAGAAGAGTAGGTCGTCGTGGGATGCCAGACCGGCATAGGCTGCGGGGGGTCCCCGCCTCGGCTGGTGCAGTAGCCCGAAGCGCCACAGCTGAGGTCAGCGGGCCTCCTGGTTGGGGAGATGCAACGGTCCAAGATGGGGGTTACCCTCCACGGTAGACGGCGGTCGGCTCTTCACGGCACGGAAGAAGCATCTGCTGCGGGCCTGCTACCTCTCCCAGGACTTCCATGGCCTGCTCTCGGCCGGCGCTAGTTACTGTAGCGCGCACCAGCGCCGGACTCATCCCTATGATGCAGGCAGCGATGCTTTACTGGGAGGTCAGCTGACGGTCGCACCGGGCGCCTCCCTATGACCCGGGATTTAAACTTAGCCCTTACAGCTCTAACCAAACGTCCCTTCGAGCCTTTTGGCTGATACAGCTTTAAAAATCCTATCCCTTAAGACATCTCTCCTAGTAGCTCTCACGTAAGCACATAGTCCGCGACTTACAGGCTTTATCTGCAGGCCCTCCCTTCACACAAATCTTGGAGGATAGAGTTACTTTTAAAACTGACCCATCCTACCTACCTAAGGTGGAGTCACGTTTTCATAGATCTCAGGAGGTCGCCCTCCCTTCTTTTTTCCCTAATTCCAAGAACAGAGGAGAAAAGGACCTACACACACTAGATGTCAAAACGTGCCTATTCCAGTACTTAGAGGCCACACGAGAGTGTAGAAAGGATAGGGCTCTCTGTGTGCTTCCGGGGACCTCGGAAGGGGCAAAAAGCTTCCAAAGGCACATTGGCAAGATGGATAAGAAACGCCATCTCCCTGGCATACTCGTCAAGTGGGGAAGCCGCCCCGGAGAATCTGAAAGCTCACTCAACAAGGGGGCGGTAGCAGCCTCCTGGGTGGAAAGAGACGGTGCCTCGATAGATCAGATATGTAGAGCTGCAACTTGGTCTTCCACCTCTACATTCTTCAAACACTATCAGCTGGACCTATCCTCTTCGTCAGACCTTACTTTTGGTAGAAGGGTTCTGGAAGCAGTGGTCCCTCCCTAATGATATATTTCTCTGTAATTCTCTCCGTGGTGCCGTCATGGGGGAAGGAGAAAGACGTAGTTACTTACCTGTAACTGGATTTCTCAGAGCCCATAACGGCACCCGTACATTCCCTCCCTTCACGTGTGCATGTGCACACTTATTTCGTTATTTATACGTAGTCACATGGTGTTCCTGATGAACTCCATATTAATGTTGAATATTGTGTTATTAACCCTGAGGTCCTCTCGTGCTCTGTAAACAATTGATGCGGGAGAGAGATACCGCCCTTTTTATCTAGGTTTCCTATCCTTGAAGGGCGGAGCCCCTCTCTCCGTGGTGCCGTCATGGGCTCTGAGAAATCCCGTTATAGGTAAGTAGCTACGTCTTTTATAGCAAAATATTTCAGGTGTGTGCAGCACTATTGTATCTCTTTTTTTCTTGTGCTATGTGCCTTTGGTACATGATGATGTACCCTAGTATGTGATTTAGGCAGTGCTTCCTTTCTTTTTGAATACAAGTGAGACATACAGGTAAGACTTTTTTCAGTATTTTATAACCTGTGTACCCATATCAATACTTTATATAGCTCAAATGTGGTGACAGATTTCCTTTAAAAATAGAACGCTTTGGCCACAATGATTAAAGGTATATGTGGAGTTAAAAGGGCACAAAATTTCAGGAAAAGAACATCTCACCAACCATTAAGCATGGGGGTGGATCAATCGTGCTTTGGGATTGTGTTGCAGCCAATGGCATGGGGAATATTTCACGGGTAGAGGGAAGAATGGATTCAATGAATCTTCAGCACATTCTTGATGCAAACATAACACCATTTGTCAAAAAGTTGAAAAGTTGATGGCTTCTGCAAATGGATAATAATCCTAAACACACATCAAAATCCACAATACACTACCTCAAAAGGCACAAGCTGAAGGTTTTACAATGGCACTCACAGTGCCCTAGATTTCAAAATGGCAGTGCATGCAATGCGACCCAGGAGCCTCACAGATCTGGAAGAATGGATAAAAATCCCTCAAACAAGAATTGAAAGATTCTTGGCTGGCTACAAAAAGCATTTACAAGCTGTGATACTTGCAAAAGGGGGTGCTACTTTGTACTAACCATGCAGGGTGCCCAAACTTTAGCATTTTCCCATGTTCCTTATATATGTGTGTGTATGTGTATATATACATATATTTTGTTGCCTAAAATACAAAGGAAATGTGTCATCTTTAACTTTAGGCATTTTGGAGATCATTTCATCTTCAACTTGCTTAACTGTTCACAATAACAGGAATTTTGTCCAGGGGTGCTGAAACTTTTCCATGCCACTGTATACTCTCTTCCAGTATGGGTGCCGTTCCAGCAGTGTCGGTGCCGCCTCTCCAGGGGCTCATGTGACATTATTAATTTGCGGCCGCTTCACTCTCCCATTTTTCAGACAAATCAATACCAGGGGAAGTCAGAGTTGTCCGATTAGTCAAACTAATTGGAATATGCAGGAACACAAGATTAAAATTCTGATTTTACAATTATGCTAGCAACTATCCCTTAACATTGGTGTTGCTAGAAATCAGTGTTTATTAACCAATTACAGCTCTGTATTTGTGAAAGATAAATCCTGTTGTCAGGTTTCCTTTAATGGAACTTGGGTCTAATTGAATCAATTTCTTCCTTTTTTTCAGTTATGCAAGAAAGTTTCTCCCAGGATTTCTTTTTGGCGGTCATCCAGTTCTTGAGCCAGAGCCATGTGCTCTCCTGTGATCCTGATGAAGAAAAACAACATATTGTCCTGAGTGATGGCTATGCGCAGACATGGGCAGACATCTCTGAATTGTGGTTCCTGGGGGTACAAGCATTCTCTGCCTGCCTTCCTCTGCTGCCCTGGTTGTGCACTCTGGTGCTTACATCTGGCTGGTTACAAGGCATACTGAGCCTACTAGATAAGGTGTCACCAGAATCTGTTGATTTAGAACTAGTGCCGGTGCTGCAGGCCCTTCTCACACAACTGGCGCAGATCAGTGCACCCTGCAGAGAGCTTATCCAGCATCATGGAGGTATAGAGAAGGCTAATATATATGGCATGGCTGCCCTGGAACAGTGCTTGTCTGAAATGACCTGAACAGTTGCTTTTCATTACATTTCACAATCACTTCTTAATTATTAGAGCTTTCTATATAAAAAAACCTCCCAAAAACTATAGACACATAATAATTTGACAAGTACCTGGGTCCCGTATTTTTTAAGCACTTGTTTTTCTGTATTGAGACATACAATAGCTCAACATCCTCTCCTTTACCATCAGTAGTCTCTCTCATCCCGTGGACTGCGATGACCTGCGCAAAAATTCATCAGAAGACTTAAAGGGAACCTGTCGTCAGAAAAAAAAACTCTTCACCTGTAGATAAGGGGTTAATCTGCATGTTAATAGCGTCACTAACCTGCCCAACTCCTTCACTTAGCCAAACGATACGGAAAGAAAATTAACTTTTATTCTCCACAGCAGCGTTCATATTCCAGTCACGGGAGAGGTGCCAGCGCGGGTCATTCACAGATCTGAGTATACAGAGGGGCAGCTGTGACCGTGCCCCCGGCACTAGTTGACAGCCGGCCCAAATTCAGAGCCACTGTTGGTCAGTACAGGTGGCACGGTTACAGCCGCCGCTCTCCATACACAGAGGGGTGACTGAACCAGCGCCGCAACCCATGACTGAAACTGGAACGCTGCCGGGGAAATAAAGTTCATTTTCTCCCCGCAGCGTTCGGCTAAGTGCAGGCGCTGGACAAGTTAATACAATTACTAACCCTCAGATTAACTGCATACCTGCAGGTTAACAGCGGTTTTTTTTCTGGTGACAGGTTCCCTTTAATGTCTGGCCATTGAAAATCCATTATTGTGTCTTTTATGGATTTAGACTGAAATATGGAAGATGGCATAGGCAGCTCTTAGCAGTAATTTGTTAAAGATTTGTTGTCCAGCCTGTATACATTTATGTAAATGCCCAGAGGGCTTAAAAATAATAAAATCCTACTCTTCATATCCCTCTCTCGCCTCCCTCTTTTTTTAGCTGTCTGGGTTCCCCGCCAGTCTTCAGTGCTTCCTTTTCAGTCTAGGAGGGCATCTGCATTGTTGTCGCCAGTTGTCGGAAGTCACATCGACCAACACATCGCTACTATGGTCAGGGATTGGTTACAGCGGTCACTTTGTCCATCTGGCAGGTGAAATTAATAACACAGATTATTTTGTGATGATGGCACTTGTTATAGGCTAGGATATATAAAGTAAAATATGAAGTTTAGCTCTGGGTACCAGTTTATAAAAAAGAATAGAAGAGGTACATAAAAGCCATAAAACTGATAATAGGCATGGAGGATCTTGCTTACGAGGAAAGATTAAAAGACTTTGAGGTATTCCCATCTCCAAGATCCTATGCTAATATGTAGCAGGTGTAATAATCATATTGACATAGCTAATTAGAAATGTAGTATAGTTTTTCTGACTCGCTATGACCCTTTCCTCATGTGCAGGCATTGCAGGACCTTAGATATCCATGGTTACGACCACTGATATAGTGACAGTTAGGCCACGGCTCCACTATCAGTATTTGGTCAGCATTTTTTCTCAGGAGTGGGAGCCAAAACCAGGAGTGGGTGATAAATGCTAAATTGGTGCACTTGTTTCTATTATACCTTTTCTCTGATTGTTCCTCATCTGGTTTTGGCTCCCACTCCTGAGAAAAAATACTGACCAAATACTGATAGTGGGGCCGTGGCCTTAGATGGAAACCCTGATGTAGGTGCTCAGCGTAGAATGCAGGATAAATGTGATCCAAAATGTTATGTAAAATGTACCCAGTAAAAGTTTAAACTCAATCCACAAAAAAGCAAGTCCTCACTCAGGTCCATCATATGACAATGGAAATATAGGGGGCTTCCACTTTACTGGTAGCACAAAGGCTTTGGAAAAGCGCCATGGCTCCTCGTGCCCCAAAATAAATGCAGCAAATTCTGCACTCCCAAATGCCCCCCTTTCTGTTCTGAGCCACACAGTGTGCCTTTACCACATTTAGCATCCACATGTTTAGCATTTCTGTAATGATGAGCCTGCTTTATTTATGGGTACATGTCTCCAGAGGCACCAGCTGGGCATAATGTACAGTTGTGCTCAAAAGTTTACATACCCTGGCAGAATTTTTCCTTTCTTGGCCTTGTTTCAGAGAATATGAATGATGACAAAAAAAAAACTTTCTCCACTCATTGTTATTGGTTGGGTGAAGCCATTTATTGTCAAACTACTGTGTTTTCTCTTTTTAAATCTTAATGACCACCAAAAACATCCAAATGACCCTGATCAAAAGTTCACATACCCGAGTTTTTAATACCGTGTATTGCCCCCTCTAACATCAATGACAGCTTGAAGTCTTTTGTGGTAGTTGTAGATGAGGTTCTTTATTTTCTCAGATGGTAAATGTAGAAAATAAGCCCTGTAAATTCCTGGACTGTCTAGCATGAACTGCGCGCTTGAGATCTCCCCAGAGTGGCTCAACGATATTGAGGTCAGGAGACTGAGATGTTCACTCCAAAACCTTCACTTTGTTCTACTGTAGCAAATGACAGGTCGGACTTGGCCTTGTGTTTTGGATCATTGTCATGTTGGAACGTCCAAGTACGTCACATGTGCAGCTTCCGTGAGTGCAAATTTGCCTCCAGTATTTGCTGATAACGTGCTGCATTCATCTTTCCTTCAACTTTTACCAAGTTTCCTGTACCTTTGTAGCTCACACATTCCCAAAACATCTGCGCTTTACCACTGTGCTTTACTGTAGGAATGGTTTTCCTTTCATCATAGGCCTTGTTGACCTTTCTCCAAATGTAACGTTTATGGTTGTGGCCAAAAAGTAAAATTTTGGTCTCATCACTCCAAATTACCTTGTTGCCGAAGTTTTGAGGCTTGTCTCTGTGCTGTTTGGCGTATTGTAGACGAGATGCTTTGTGGCATTTGTGCAGTAATGGCTTTCTTCTGGCGACTCGACCTGTCCTGAATTTCAGTTATTTGTGGGTTTTTCTTTGCATCCCGAACAATTTTCCTGGCAGTTGTGGCCGAAATTCTTGTTGGTATACCTGACCGTGGTTTGGATTTTAGAGTCCCTCATTTTCCATTTGTTAATCACAGTTTGAACGCTGCTGATTGGCATTATCAATTCCTTGGATATTTTTTTGTATCCCTTTCAGGTATTATACAGTTCAACTACCTTTTCCCGTAGATCCGTTGACCATTCTTTTGCTTTCCCCATGACTCACAATCCAGAAACGTGAGTGGCTGGATGACAGATGCAAGAGTCTGTCTGGATCCCAGAAGCTCACTCAGCTTTTATGCACACACACACTGATTACAAGCAAACAGGTCACAAGTGAGGATGTTACCTTTTATAGCCATTCAAACCCATTTGTATCAAATTCTGTGCATGTTATCAGGCCAAAATTACCAGGGTATGTGAACTTTTGATCAGGGACATTTGGATGTTTTTGGTTGTCATTAAGATTTAAAAAGAGAAAACACAGTAGTTTGACAGTAAATGGCTTCACCCAACCAATAACCATGAGTGGAGAAAAGTTTTTTTGTCATCATTCATATTCTCTGAAACGAGGCCAAGAAAGGAAAAAATTCTGCCGGGGTATGTAAACTTTTGAGCACAACTGTATGTGCACTACAATGACAGATTTGCAATTTTCATTCGGCAACATCCAGTGCCGCTTGTTTCTGGAAAACACCCATGGAGTCTACATAATAAATACACCTTTAGATAAATTCCCAGAGAGGTGTCATTTCCAAAATGGTGTCACTTGATGGGAGATTCTGCTCCTTTGACAACTAGGGGCTCTGTATATGGAGTCCGCAAATCATTCTATGATCATTTATTCTCCAAGAGACAAATAGCGCTCCGTCCTTCCCTCCCAAGTCTCGCAGTGTGGCTAAACAGTACTGTACAACCATATATGAGGTATTGCCACGTTCCGCAGAAATTGTGTGACACATTTTGGTGCCATTTTACCTATTTCCCTGTGTGAAAATATAAAATCTGGGGCTAAAACAACATTTTTGGAGTAAGAATGTAATTCTTTTTTCTTCACTACTCAATGGTATAAAAATCTGTGACACATCCATGGTGTCAATTTGATCACTGCACCCTTAGATGAATTCATTGAGAGATTTATTTTGTAAAATTTGGTCACTTGGGGATTCTGCTGTTCTGGAACCTCAGGGACTTTCCAAGTGGGTTATGGCACCCGCAAACCATAAAATTAAAATCTGCACTATAAAATGATGCTTCTTCCCTTCTGAGCTTTCCACTGTGCCTTAAAAGTATTTCCCGACTCTTCAAATGTGACGTGGCATCCGCAATCTATTCCAGGTAAAAAAAAAATGCTCTCCAGAATTCAATTGGTGATTCTTCCCTTCCAAGCTCTGAGGTGTGCCCGAACAGTAGTTTTAAGCTAAGTGCCCACGATGCAGAAATGCTCCAGATTTTTCCTGAACGTTTCTGCATCTCCCTGACAGAAAAAACGCATGCGGATTGTGCATGCGGATTGTACATGCGGATTGTACATGCGTTTTTTTCAGCCAGGGACAAGCATTTTTCACGCGTTTTTAACATGAGATTTTGCATGCGGGTTGTCAAGCACTTTCCAAGCGATTTTAGCATCACTTGGAAAAGTGCTTGACAACTTGGTCACACTTTTATATCGTGTGACCAAGTTAGTTAAAACTATATGGTAAGAAATAAAAAAAAAAACAACATTATATTCACCTTCTGATGGCCCCCGGTCTCTTTCTCCGGTCTCCCCGGCGGCTGGCGATGGTCTAAAAGGACCTTCCATGTCGTCATTTAGTCATGTGACAGGTCACGCGACCGCCGACATTAGCGGTCGCGTGACACGTCACATGACTAAATGACGTCATGGAAGGTCCTTTTAGACTATTGCGAGCTGCCGGGGAGCCAGGACGCATCACTAAGGAGACCGGGGGCCATCAGAAGGTAAGTATAATGTTTTTTTGTTTTGTTTTTTATTTTAAATTCTTTTTTTTTTTTTTTACAGGTACTATGGTACCCAGGTCTAGTAGTGCTGCGGATTTTTCCGCAATGACAATCCGCAGCATGTGCACAGCACATGTGGATTATCATTGGGGAACATCGCAGACCTTCTACCAAGCATTTTTTAACCGTTTCTGTGGCGGAATTGTCGATGCGGAACCGCTTAAAAAACACATAGTGGGCAGACAGCCTTACACCAAATACAGGGTATCGTTGTACTCAGGAGAAATTGCTCAAGAAATTGTACAGTCCATTTTGTCCTGTTACCCTTGTGAAAATGAAAAATTTGAGGCTAAGGCTATATGTGCCCACGTTGCAGAAATGAAGCAGAAAATTTCTGCTTCATTTCTGCAAGTCCTCTCCCGGAAAAACGCATGCGGAATTCCGCACGCGTTTATCGCACGTTTTTCGTGCGTTTATCGCGCGTTTTCCACATGCGGAATTCCCTTGCGTTTTTTAATGCATTGCACAAAGGCAATATCGCTTGCGGAAACGCAAAATTAATGGACATGCTGCGGATTTTTGAGCGGTAGCCTTCAATGTGTGTGACAGACACATTTAACAATATGGTTAATGCATACAAGCATTCCTATGTGTAATATGTCAGCAATCGTCCAACAAATGAGAAAAACATTAATCAGGTGAATGGATCGCTTATGCTGGAACAAAACATCATTTTTGGCAGCACATCAGCCAGTGTACACATGACATGCTGCCGATCATATGATACTTTATATGGGCAGTGCAAGCGTATTAAAAAGCACTCCCATTAAAGTTTTCATATTCTTCATACAGTACAGACCAAAAGTTTGGACACACCGTCTCATTTAAAGATTTTTCTGTATTTTCATGACTTTGAAAATTGTACATTCACACTGAAGGCATCAAAACTATGAATTAACACATGTGGAATTATATACTTAACAAAAAAGTGTGAAACAACTGAAGATATGTCTTCTATTCTAGGTTCTTCAAAGTAGCCACCTTTTACTTTGATGACTGCTTTGCACACTCTTGGCATTCTCTTGATGAGCTTCAAGAGGTAGTCACCGGAAATGGTTTTCACTTCACAGGTGTGCCCTGTCAGGTTTAATAAGTGCGATTTCTTGCCTTATAAATGGGGTTGGGACCATCAGTTGTGTTGTGCAGAAGTCAGGTGGATACACAGCTGATAGTTCTACCGAATAGACTGTTAGAATTTGTATTATGGCAAGAAAAAAGCAGGTAGGTAAAGAAAAACGAGTGGCCATCATTACTTTAAGAGATGAAGGTCAGTCAGTCCAAAAAATTGGGCAAACTTTGAAAGTGTCCCCAAGTGCAGTTGCAAAAACCATCAAGCGCTACAAAGAAACTGGCTTACATGAGGACCGCCCCAGGAAAGGAAGACCAAGAGACACCTCTGCTTCTGAGGATAAGTTTATCCAAGTCACCAGTCTCAGAAATCACAGATTAACAGCAGCTCAGATTAGAGACCAGGTCAATGCCACACAGAGTTCTAGCAGCAGACACATCTCTTCAACAACTGTTAAGAGGAGACTTTGTGCAGCAGGCCTTCATGGTAAAATAGCTGCTAGGAAACCACTGCTAAGGACAGGCAACAAGCAGAAGAGACTTGTTTGGGCTAAAGAACACAAGGAATGGACATTAGACCAGTGGAAATCTGTGCTTTGGTCTGTGGAGTCCAAATTTGAGATCTTTGGTTCCAACCACCGTGTCTTTGTGCGACGCAGAAAAGGTGAACGGATGGACTCTACATGCCTGGTTCCCACCGTGAAGCATGGAGGAGGAGGTGTGATGGCGTGCGGTTGCTTTGCTGGTAACACTGTTGGGGATTTATTCAAAGTTGAAGGCATACTGAACCAGCATGGCTACCACAGCATCTTGCAGCGGCATGTTATTTCATCCGGTTTGCGTTTAGTTGGACCATCATTTATTTTTCAACAGGACAATGACCCCAAACACACCTCCTGGCTATGTAAGGGCTATTTGACCAAGAAGGAGAGTGATGGGGTGCTACGCCAGATGATCTGGCCTCCACAGTCACCAGACCTGAACCCAATCGAGATGGTTTGGGGTGAGCTGGACCGCAGAGTGAAGGCAAAAGGGCCAACAAGTGCTAAGCATCTCTGGGAACTCCTTCAAGATTGTTGGAAGACCATTTCCAGTGACTACCTCTTGAAGCTCATCAAGAGAATGCCAAGAGTGTGCAAAGAAGTCAACAAAGCAAATGGTGGCTACTTTGAAGAACCTAAAATATAAGACATATTTTCAGTTGTTTCACACTTTTTTGTTAAGTATATAATTCCACATGTGTTAATTCATAGTTTTGATGCCTCCAGTGTGAATGTACAATTTTCATAGTCATGAAAATACAGAAAAATCTTTAACTGAGGTGTGTCCAAACTTTTGGTCTGTACTGTATATTGGAGTCATATTATATAGCACTGTGTACTTACAATTGCTCATTTTGCCTTTCTACCCAGTTATCTTTTCTCTGCTGTATGTAGAAACAGGAAGTCTTTTGTCCCTTGCATTTATCATCCCCCTCTTCAACTCCTGACCCAGCTGCTCCCTTCCCAACCCCCTCGCCCCCCACCATACACTTTTGCAGTATCTCCTGACTTGTGCAGACAAAATTGACCTCCTGTTTCTCCATAGAGCTTAGAAGGTTTCATCTAGTCAGTTGTTAATCACGTGATGTCATAGAGCTAATGGAAAAGAGAAGAATTAACTAAAATGAGCAATTGTGAGTACACAGTGCTATATAATATGATGACTGCAATATATTAAGAGGATAAAAACTTTGATGGGAGGAGTGCTTCTTTAACCATCATTCTAACCCCATAATTCTTTGTCAGCCTGTGTAAAGTAGCTGGTAAACAAGCATCGAATTACTTGAATATAGTAGATTGGTGCTCATTTTTATTAACTTAAATGAGCCGTGTTAGGCCATATTCACACATTCAGTATTTTGGCCAGTATTTCACATCAGTATTTATAATGCAAAACCAGGAGAGGAACAATTAGAGGAAAAGTATAATAGAAACACGTCACCACTTCTGTATTTATCACCCACTCCTGGTTTTGGCTTACAAATACTGAGGTAAAATACTAAACATGTGAACATGACCTAGATTTTTCTATGTGATGGTGCAATATGTTATTTGGGCCCCACTTTGTCTAAAACCAGTCATAATGATGATTTAGAATATAAATTTGTTTTCCCCTAGTCTTGTTGGCAACACAAGGCTTCCTCCCTATAATATTTTAATTGAGTCTGCTATTAAAAGTTTGAAATATACAAATGAGTCGGAGGACACCTTATCTAGTGTGCAGGTGTAATTTAAAATTTCCACCTATCCTACCGGTTCGCTGAGGAAAATATTCCCCAAACTTTACGTTGCTGCAAGGGACGAAGGCAAAACATTTACATTCTAAATCCTCAATTTTGCATCACTGTTTTGAGAGCTGATGACCTTTTTTTTTAATCATTTTTCTGTTAGAGCTGTATGAGGGCTTTTATTTTTGTGGGATGAGTTGAAGTTTTTATTGAAACAAATATGGGGGCCTTTTATTCTGATTTTTTTGGGGGAGGAAGAATACATTTTTATTTATTTTTTTACAATTTGCTACTTTTGTACAATAAAAACACTTTCTCACAAAAAAATATTTTTTAGAACTTTATTTTCCTTTCCCCCATGATAGCACACCAAAGAGAGACTCCTTCCTTCAAGGACACAAAACCTACAGAATAAAAAGGAGGAGCCTCCCCAATAGATGGTGTTTCTCCAGGGAGAAGATCAATGATTCATTACCCAAATCTTGTCTGGTTTGCTGTCTGAAGCGGTGGAGCGTCTGCTGCTGGTGGCTGGACAAGTGGGAGTTGAGACGCTACAGCACTTCCCTGGGGTAATTCTGCTGCAGAGCTGTGGGGCGGCGCTGTAAGTGTTTCGAGCGAAGCCAAAGAGCCACCCCAGACTGTTCTGGGCACTGCACAGGCACAGGCCTGTGACAGCATGTCAGATGACGTCAAAGAGGAGCACCAGAAGTCGAGAATGACGTCTGTGTTATGGTGGTTGACAGTATTAGGGGAAATTATGGCCTTTATCTGACACCGGTGTGGTGCCTGTCAGCAGGGAGTTGAGCAAAGGCGTGGTTGCTTCAGCAGACAGAGTTCTCCTGGGTCATCAAGATAAACAAGACCACAGCCCCAGAAGAGATCACTCTGAAGATTTGATTCCTCCTCCAAATACGGTACTCTATGGCTCTTTAGGGGCTAAGTGACCTCCGTGAAACTTCACCTTTTATAATTGGGGATAAGTCACTGTGTCAGTCTTGCATATGTGAAGAATCTCCTTCATTTACCTCGGAAATTAGATCTATTATTAAAACCAAGGTTAAGAACTCCTTTGAAACCTTAATCCACCTTAAGGAATTGAAGGGGGGATAAATCAGGGTGAAGTTCCAAGGTCATAGCCTCAGATTCAGATGAGGTTGACATATCTGAAGGAGACTGTGTCTCCTCCTCGTCAGCCTCTTCGGATGAGGGAGAAATAGGACTGCCTTCTTTTCTAGCAGAGGACAAGGACAAATTGATTAAAGCCTTAGGTTCACTATAGATTTAACCCCTTTAAAGCCCAAAACATATTAATACGTATCTGCACCCTGGGCTTTAAGAGCCTGATACGTATTAATACATTTTTGCGATCGTGCCCGCACACAGGCTGTGCGGGCGCGATTGCCGCTGGGTGTCAGCTGATTGTCACAGCTGACACCCAATGCTATGTGCTGGGAGCAGTCCCGCACCGCTCCCGGCACATTAACCCCCGCAGTGCTGCGATCGAAGTTTATCACAGCATTGCGGTGGCAAGGGGAGGTGATCGAGATACTCACCTCTCCTGCCGGCCTCCAGCGCTGTCTACCGCGGCTTCCCGGATGTTGCCATGACGACCCGATGTCGTCATAACATCCAGGTCACCAGACAGCAGGAAGATATTTTGGTCATGCGCAGTGCATGACCAAAATATCTTCTGCATCTGCAGCACTGACAGCCTGCATAGCACAAGGATGGTGCTGCATTCCTGTGCTATACAGGCAATCAGAATAAAAAAAAGTGAAAGGTCCCATAGTGGTACAAAGAATAAAAGTAAAAAAAAAAAAAAGCCAGAATGTGAAAAAAAAATAAATAAATAAAAAAAAAATATAAAAAAAAATAAAAAAAAATTCACCAAAAATAAAAATATAATGTACCCATCAATAAATATTATTATATAAAAAAACAAAAACAATAAAAGTACACATATTTGGTATCGCCGTGTCCAGAACGACATAACCTATAAAACTGTCCCACTCGTTAATCCCTTTAGTGAACACGGTAAAAAAAATAAAAAAAAAAAGAAGCAAAAAACAATGCTTTATCATCATACCGCCAAACAAAAAATAGAATAACACGTGATCAAAAAGACGAATATAAATAAAAATGGTACCACTGAAAATGTCATCTTGTCCCGCAAAAAACAAGCTGCCATACAGCTCCATCATCTGAAAAATAAAGTTATAGCTCTCAGAATAAAGCGATGCCAAAAATTTTTTTTTCTAAAACATAGCTTTTATTGTGTAAAAGCGCCAAAACATAGAAAAACGATATAAATGTGGTGCCGCTGTAAACGTACTGACCCGAAGAATAATGCTGCCTTATCAATATTACCACACGCGGAGTAGAATAAAAATATAAAAAAAAACAATTCATGAATTGTTGGTTTTTGTTTATTCTGCCTCCCAAAAGCTGGAATAGAAAGTGATCAAAAAATGTCACATGCCTGAAAATGGCACCATTAAAAACGTCAACTCATCCCGCAAAAAAACAAGCCATCACATGACTCTGTCGGCCAAAATATGAAAAATTATAGCTCTCAAAATATGGCGATATAAAAACTAGACCTGCACCATCAAATGCAGCACCGCGTGCAATGTATTTAAAGTTCTGTTAGGGGGATATACAGTTTAAGGCCATGACTCCAATATCAGTATTTGGTCAGTATTTTCTCTCTGGAGTGGAGACAAAATCAGGTGAGGAACAATCAGAGAAAAGGCATAATAGAAACAAGTAATCAATTCTGCATTTATCATCCACTCCTGGTTTTGGCTCCCACTCCTGAGAAAAAATACTGACCAAATACTGATAGTGGGGTGGAGTATTTTACATCATATTTGTAAGCCAAAACCAGGTGAACAATCAGAGGAAAAGTATAATAGAACCATGTGCACCGCTTCTGCATTTTTGACCCACTCCTGGTTTTGGCTTACAAATACTGATGTGAAATACTGACCAAATACTGATGGTGTGACCGTAGCCTCAGGCCACCGCCCCACTATCAGTATTTGGGCAGTATTGGTCAGTATTTTTTCTCAGCAGTGGGAGCCAAAACCAGGTGAGGAACTATCAGAGAAAAGGTATTCTAGAAATAAGTGCACCAATTCTGCATTTATTACAAATATTAATAATTTATTATAAAAATACTGACCGAATACTGACCAAATACTGATAGTGGGGTCGTGGCCTAAATCAAGTCCTTACCTGGCCAAAGTGAAATACCTTTTCGGACTGGTGTTAGATGCAATCTTGAAGAAGGCAGGAAACAACAAAATGGGGTTTCCCACTCTGGTCTAACAACACTTTTAAAAGGTCTTTTCGGAAGAGGAGATATATCCATATACACTGCTCAAAAAAATAAAGGGAACACTCAAATAACACATCCTAGATCTGAATGAATGAAATATTCTCATTGAATACTTTGTTCTGTACAAAGTTGAATGTGCTGACAACAAAATCACACAAAAATCCTCAATGGAAATCAAATTTATTAACCAATGGAGGCCTGGATTTGGAGTCACCCCGAAAATTAAAGTGGAAAAACACACTACAGGCTGATCCAACTTTGATGTCATGTCCTTAAAACAAGTCAAAATGAGGCTCAGTATTGTGTGTGGCCTCCAGGTGCCTGTATGACCTCCCTACAATGCCTGGGCATGCTCCTGATGAGGTTTGAAGCCGAAATTTCCTGAACATTTTTGCATCTCCTTGGTAGAAAAAACGCATGCGGATTTTACATGCATTTATTGAAGAGTTTTTGTACATCAGTGAATGCTTTTTTCTGGGGTGAGTATATTGATTAAAGAATCTGTCTGTTATATTTCAAATAAAGTGTTTACTCTGTGTCTGTGTGTTTATTTAATTCTTTACTTTACTTTAATTAGTTTTGGTCATGAAAAGGTCTGATTGACACCTTGTCATAACCAAACAAAAGAGCTAGGTGTCAGCTAGTCCCATTCACCCAATCTTCATTAGCATTTCTATTCATGTAATTTATGCAGTGGCTGTGAGCTGGTATTTTTAGCCTGGGAAGGTGCCATTTGAAAACATGGTCCCTGGCCATAATTAATATCTCACAGCTGATTCGTTAGCCACTACATCCCCCAGATCAGCAGTAAGCAGCGATTTGGACACAGCGTATTTTTGTTGCGTCCAAAATGCTGTGTTCTAATGCTGCACTTTTGTTGTCTGTACATGTGAATCCACCACATATAATGACACTTCAATCGGTCAAAATCTGAAGCGGAAACTAGCATGTCCGCTACAGAAATTGACACGCTGCGGGTGAGTTTGGGTACATGGCCACGGTCAGGAGCCGCTGCAGGTTTGATGCCACGTGTTTATACAGCATGAAACCCACAGCGTCCAGATGTTACAGCATAGTGGATGGTATTTCTAGAAATCCCATGTCCACTATGCATGCATCAGAGGCTGCGAATCACCAGTGGACACTGACATGCAGCGCGTCTTTCAGGATCGCAGCATGTCAAATTCTCTTGTGGAGTCACTAGTCTCCGCAACAGAAATTTGATGACTGAAAAGTATTTAATGTGGTAAATCCGCATGGTTCAGTGAACACATGTGGATTTACCTGGGTTCAATAGAATGCAATGTTTTGGACGCAGCGAAAAATATGCGTCCAAAGCGCTGCTACGTTCGGATCGTGGGCACAGAGACTAAAATAAAAAAAAAATGGCGTGGGCTCCTGCGTCATTTTTAGAACCAGCAGAGGGAAAGCTGACCACGGGGGGCTGATATTAGTAGCCGTGGAAGGGGCCATTAGCAAACAATGTTCCCAGGCTATTAATATCAGCCCACAGCTGTTTGTTTAGCCTTTTCTTTCTAGATTATAGGGGGACCCCAGAAAAAAATTGACGTAGGGTCCCCCTATAAAATCTAACCAGAAAAGGCTAAACGGACAACTGTGGGCTGATATTAATAGCCAGGGAAGGGGCCATGTATTCTAGCCCCCTCCACAGTTATTAATATCACCCCTCAGCAGTCCCAAAAATTGCACATCCATAAGATGTGCCAAATCTGGCGCTTAGCCTCTGCTCTTCCCACTGCCCTGTAGCGGTGGCGGGTGGGATAATTGGGGTTAGGGTTCATGTCAGCCTTGTAGTGGCAGCTAACGTGAAGCCCAGGTTAGTAATGGAGGGCGTCTATAAGACGCCCCCATTATTAACTGCGCAGTAAAACGGTTGCCACATTTTCAATAAAAACACAGGCAGAATAAAGTATTTTAATGAAATAAAAACACACGGTTTAAAAAAAAATAAAAAATTATTGCACGCTTTGTCCCTGAATCCTTTGATCTTCTGAAAAAAAAACGTAAAAAAAACAAACAACCATATCCCTCACCTGTCCGCCGTCAACGACATAGTCCACGATCACTGCCAACGAGTGTCCCACGGCGATCCGTGTCACTTCTGCAGTAGTGACATCAGCAATCACTGATGTCACTGTATTAGAAGACAGCAGTGTATACTGACAGGGGTGTAAAATCACTCCTGTCAGTATACATGCTGCAGGAGGTCACTGGGGTTCATCAACTGATGAGCCCCGGTGAGCTCTCACAGCCTTCACCCTGGGAACTTTCTTCTGAAGGTTTCCACGGTGGTGAGGTCATGTGAGCAATCAGCTGATCGGTGACATCACTTCAAGTCCTGGCAGCTCAGTACACAGCGGGAGCGGCGGTCGGATGAGAGGAGTTTTAGTCCTCCTCTCCAACCCGCACCGCATCTCCGCCGCAGATTCGTGGCCATTGACTTTAATTGAAACACAGCAAATCCACATATACCTGCGGGTTTGCTGCGGTTCAATGCAAGTCAATTGGCGCGAATTTGCGGTGGAAGCGCCCGTAAAATGGTCATGCTGCGTTTTTTTTTAACGCAATGCGAATCTAGAGCGGAAATTTCCGCATCATGTGCACAGCACATCCGGATTAGCATTGCTATACCTGGCAGACCTATTAACAAGCGTTTCAGTGGAGGGAAAACCACCGTAAAAACGCATCAAAAATGCTTTGTGTGCACACAGCCTTAGTATAGATCCTAAATTTAGAAAAATCAAAATTCAAGCCCAAAAAGGTACAGACCTTCCAAGGCATTATTCCAGATTCCGTCAACTAGAAATGCTTTCTTCCAGTGGAAAAGAAGGAGAAAGTAGCCTCCCATGTGTCAGCGACAAAAGCAGAGACAATATTGGGCAGTTTAACCTCCTGTATTCCCATGGTAGCCTGATTTCAAGGTCACACTCGGGTTCTACAATGGGAAATCCTAGAGAAAAGAAGGAAGTTGAAGGGGCTTTTAGAAGGCAAGTTAATTCTCTCTACCACTGCTACCTGTTACGGATCCGGGTGGTGGAACCTCTGTGCTGCGGTGCAAGGAGGGACCAGAGGGGCATGACTAAGTATCTACTTGGCCTGACCAAGGTCGCACGGTGGCTCAGTCGACTCCGTGAACCAGGGAGGGACCAGGTGCCACACTGGGACCGACCTTGTATGAGAGCAGGTGACTCCCACGGGTCAGAAGGCAGGAACTGACCAGTACAGCGGAAGAGCACGGCAGGCTGACGGGTGGTCTGGGTAGACAGGCAGGCTGATTCGGCTGGTAGCCAGACAGGTGCTCCGGGTAGGCAAGCTGGCGGGCACAACAGGTAACAAGCAGGTGCTTCCAGGTAAGCGGGCACGGCAGGTAAAGGCAGGTGCTTCCAGGTAAGCAGGCAAGCGGGCATGGCAGGTAACAGGCAGGTGCTTCCAGGTAAGCAGGCGGGCACGGCAGGTGACAGGCAGGTGCTTCCAGGTAAGCAGGCTGGCGGGCACGGCAGGTAACAGGCAGGTACTTCCAGGTAAGCAGGCGGGTAGAGCCCATAGACAGACTGGCGGACTCTACTGTAGCCAGACTGTCGGGCTGGAAAGTAGTCAGACTGGTGGACTGGACTGAAGAACAGACTGGCGGACAGGACTGACTTGCAGAGGACCTGAGAGCTGAAGGAAAGTAAGTATAACAGAGCAACAACCTGGCACGGGCACCTCCATATTGGAGGAGGTGCCTTTTATAGAGAAAGTCCTCCGGCCATTGGTCGGGGACTTTTTAGGACGGCGCGCGCGGCCCCTGTAAGAGGGAGGGAGCGCGCGCCCTAAGCACAGTGCCAGGGAAGCTGCGTGCACCAGCAGCAGCAGGGAGACCGGAAGACGCCGGAGCAGGACCGCGGTGGTAGGGGAGCGGCGTCTCTGCCTGGCAGGGGGCAGAGGCGCCAATGCTACACTACCCAGTCCCTTCTCTGGTGGCTAGAAAAGGAGAATCTGTCCAGAGGCATTCCCTGGTCAAACCCTATGCCCTGGATTATAACAACAGACACAGGTCCTCGGGGCTGGGGAGCTCAAATGGGGTCCTTTTTCTCTAGGGTCTGTGGTCACATGAAGAAAGGTTAGTTTTCACAGATCTAAACAAACTTTTGGCAGGAAAATAGTCACTGCGAGAAATGCTTCTGTTTATACAAAGTTATCATATAAGGATCTTATCAGACAACAGAGTCGGGCCGTTGAGTTGGTTAGGTATAGTTCAATTTCACACATTGGTCAGGCAATGTTTATTTTTACACATTGGTCAGCCATTGAGATGATCATGATTTGTTTACTTTCACATATCGCTAATTGATTTAAACTGAAGTAATCCTAACTGCTATTTTCAGGTGAGGACACCATGACATTTTGATTTAACCCATTTACAATGAATGACAGGCATAGCATGTCATGAGCGGGTATCCGTTACTTCAGCATGATGTGCTATGCCTGTCATGGATTAAAACTGTCACTGTGTGAATATGCAGTGACAGTTCCGTGCCGACAGCTGTCACTAACAGCTGAGCGGCACAGAGAGAAGTGCGGGGACCCATGTCATCGGTCCCCACACTCAGATTGCTGTGATCGGCAGTCAATTTGACTGACCGATCACAGCATGATCACGCAGGAGGTGCTGAAATATCAGCACCCTCTGCATGCGCAGCGCTCCTTACAGCCGAGCTCCTGCAGTAACAGCCAGGGACTGTGCCAGCACTGCCCCCCGCTGTTTAACCCCCTAAATGACATGATTGAGAGTGATCGCAACATTTAGGAGGCTGGCAGAGGGAGGGGGCTCCCTCTCCCTTCAGATTGGCTTCCCCGCGACGTCATCGCGAGGGCCTGATCGTTGGCATGGCAACGTGAGATCGTTATGACCACCCCTGGGTCACCAAGCTATGGAAAGCCTCTAAGACCATGCTCGTAGCATGGTCTAAGAAGCTTTTGTCAGTACAGCACTGACAGGTATAAAGTGCTGGTTCATTGTAATGCTTTATACCAGCGATCAGAGCCATGAAAGTTAAAGTTCCATAGAAGGACTAAGTAAAAAAAAAAGTAGTGAATAATAATAATAATTTTTATAGCACTTTACATTTTAGAGGGCAATTGTACAGACAATAAAAGACATTACAGAATAACAATAGTCACATAAATGAACAGATACCAGGAGGAGAGATGGCACTGCTCGCAAGCTTACAATCTATGAGGAAATAGGGGAAATACGAAAGGTGGAAGGTAACAATTGCTTGTATTGTACGGTCAACCATCAATGTAATAAATTGGGTAATCACATAATGGTGAATGAACCAGTCACCAACCAGTATGTGAACAAGTACAGACACAGTGGTCTATTAAGTACATGGGGGTGTATCAACAGATGATACGAGGGTCCTGATTTGGAAGGAAATTGTTATGGGAAAAACAGGCATAGTTAGATAAGTGTGGTGAGGCGATACGCCAGCCTAAAGAAATGCGTTTTTAGGGCACGATTAAAACTGTGGGTATTGGGGATTAATTGAAGTGCCCTAGGTTGTGCGTTCCAAAGAATTGGCGCAGTTTACGAGAAATCTTGAAGACGGGAGTGGGCGGTTCAGATTATTGAGGATGTTAATCTTAGATATTGATCTCTGTAGCGGATGGGTAACCAGGGCACCGACTGGCACAGGGTGCAGGCATCGGTGTAGCGGTTGGCGATGAATATGATCATGGATGCTGCATTTAGGACAGATTGGAGAGAGGAGAGTTTAGTAAGAGGGAGACCGATTAGTAGAGACTTGCAGTAGTCCAGACGAGAATGAATCAGAGCAACAATAAGAGTTTTTGCAGAGTCAAAGGTAAGAAAAGGTCGAATTCTAGAAAGGTTTTTGAGGTGTTGATGACATGAGTGATCGGATGTGAGGAGTGAATGAAAGATCTGAATCAAGTATGACCTCAAGACAGCGGACATGTTGCTGGGGAGTAATGGTGGAGCCACACACAGAAATGGCAATATCAGGCAAAGGTAGGTTAGTGGAGGGAGGAAACACAAGGAGTTCAGTTTTTGACGGGTTCAGTTTCAGATAGAGGGAGGAAAGCAAAAAGACATTCACTGGTGTTTTGTAATAGCTCAGGGGTGAGGTCAGGAGATGAAGAGTATAATCAGGTGTCATCTGCATAGAGATGGTACTGAAAACCAAATCTACTGATTGTTTGTCCAATGAGGGCAGTGTATAAAGAGAAGAGGAGGTGACCTAGGACTGAACCTTGAGGAACCCCGACAGTCAGGGGAAAAGGAGAGATAGAGGAGCCAGCAAAAGATGCGTTAAAGGAGTAGTCAGTAGTCGAATGCTGCAGAGAGATGCAGGAGAATCAGCAGGGAGTAGTGACCATTAGATTTAGTTGTTAGTTGATCATTAAAGACTTTAGTGAGGGCAGTTTCAGTGGAGTGTAAAGGCAAAAACAAGATTGTAGAGGGTGAAAAAGAGTTATCTGAAAGAAATGATCTCGATGGTCCAGATGGATGGAGTGGAGGATGGCTGGTTGATGGACACCCCATGCAAACACGGCTACGGCGCTAACAAGGAGGATGTGGAGTAATGTTTTGGGCTGGAATCATGGGGAGAGAGATTGTCGGCCCTTTTAGGATCCCTGAAGGGGTAAAGATGAACTCCATAATGTATGTTAAGTTTCTCAAACAGCACTTCCTTCCATGGTTCAAGAAGAAGAACCGTCCATTCCGCAGCAAGATCATTTTCATGCATGATAATGCCCCATCTCATGCTGCACATAACACATCTGCATCTCTGGCTGCTATGGGCATAAAAGGGGACAAACTTATGGTGTGGCACCCATGCTCCCCTGACCTCAACCCCATTGAGAACCTCTGGAGCATCATCAAAAGGAGTGTCTATGATGGCGGGAGGCAGTTCACATCTAAGCAACAGCTCTGGGAGGGTATTCTGTCCTCATGCAAAACAATTAAAGCAGAAACCATCCAAAACCTGACAAATTCAATGGACGAGAAAGTTCAGAAGCTCCTTTCGAACAAGGGGTCCTATGTGCAAATGTAACATCACCTAGAATAAAGTTTTGAGTTGAAAACTGTTTGATTTCAGTTTGTAATAACCTGCTAATGCTTATAATTTCAAAAATGACCATTTTTTTGTTCTTTATTAAAATTTAAAGATTGAAAACTCTGCTGTGCATAATAATTTGGAACATGCATTTTGAGTGCAGTTTGAGTTTTTTATTTTTTTAAAAATATACTGTTATCATAGGCAGTTTGTACAAAAACCTTTCAATTGTACTCTAATAGTTATTTGACTGGAAAATTACAATGACTGCAATTCATATAGGTAATTTGGGAAAATCTGAGAAAATATTATTTGCATAAAAATTTGGAACACAGTGTAAACTTATAATGGATGAAAACTTCTGCCAGACTGAATTTTCTCCACAGACGTTCAGCGCACCTGGAGCACCGCTGGAGAAAACGTGTTTGCAGCGTGTTCCAGGGTTGTCACCGTCTGTGCTGAGTTGTTCTATGTTCTATGTGTAGGAGGTGCAGCTTCATCCAGAGCACATTGCAGTGAAAATATAAAAAAAAAAAAAAATCACAAATTAATAAAAAAATTAAAAATATTACTCCCATAAATACATATTTTTATGTATAAAACAAAAAAGTACTCATTTGGTATTGCCATGTCCAGAACAACCCGATCTATAAAACTGTCACACTGAATAACCCCTACAGTGAACTGTATTAAAAAAAAACAAGTGGCAAACTATGGTTTTTCATCAGACCGATTGAAAAAAAAAGTGGTATAAAATGCGATCAAAAAGACAAATGTAACTAAAAATGGTACCCCTGAAAACGTCATCTTGTCCCGCAAAAAAAACAAGCCACCATACAGCTCCATCAGTGCAAAAATAAAAAAGTTACAGGTCTCATAATATAGCGATGGAAAAACAATATTTTCTCAATAAAATTGTTTTTATTGTACACAAGCGACAAAACATAAAAAAAATTATAAAAATGTGGTATCACTGTAATGGTACTGAGCCGAAGAATAGAACTGTCACTTTTACCACTCTGTGAAGGGAATAAAAAAAACAAAAAAGAAACAAACAATCTGACTTGCTGGTTTTCGTTCATTCTGCCTACCAAAAATCGGAATAGAAAGGGATCAAAAAACGTTATGTGCCGGAAAATAGTACCAATAAAAATGTTGACCTGTCCCACAAAAAACAAGCCCTCACATGACTCATCATCAGAAATATAGAAAAACTAAAGCTCTCAAAATATGGAAATGTAAAAACTTACTTTTGTAAAAAAAATATGTTTATAGTGTGTGATAGCAGCCAAACATAAAAAAACTATATAAATCTGTAATCGCATTGACCCAAAGAGTAAAGTCATCTAATCTCTTACTGTATACTGCACGAGAAACGGTGTAAAAAAAATGTATAAAACCAATTCTTCACCTGCTATTGATTTGTTTATTCTGTTTCCCAAAGATTGCAGTAAGGCTCGGCTCATATTTATCCTGCGCTGAGCGCTTACACCGGGATTTCCGCGTAAATCTCTGAAATACGAATACAGACGGAACCCCCGGTAGATTCCCTATACTGAGGCAGATGGCGACACTGTGGACCCTGTCTGGTCTATGAGCTGGCCGTGCCCGTCTTTTTAGGTGTGCCTAAAAGCACGGTCGGCCACAGTTCTGTGCACCTCTGAAAAAAAGACTGTTGAAGAGAGGTCAGACGATGTCCAGAGTAATTCTGCTGCCTCATTAGGGAATGGATCCCTCGGGGTTTCATCTGAATCACGTATTTTGTAGATTTAGATGGAATTCCTGATGTAAGTGCTCAGCGTAGAGCACATGATAAATGTGATCCAAAATGTTCTGTACTCCAAAATGGCACAAATAAAAGCTTCTACTCAACCCACAAAAAAAAACAAATACTCACTCATATTTGTCATCTGTTGACAGAAATATAGGGGGTGTCCACATTACTGGTAGCACAAAGGTTCTGGAAAAGTGATGTGGCTCCCACCAAAAGAAATCCAGCAAAATCTGCTCTCCCAAATCCAAATGGCCCTGCCTCCTGAGCACCCACAGTGTGCGCAATCCGCAGTTAGCATCCACATGTATATTTGACATTACTGTAGTGATGAGAGCCACTTAATTTACGGGTGCATGTCTCCAGTAAAATGTACTGGGCACTACATGGGAATATTTGCATTTTCACTTGGCAACATCCATTGCTAGCAAAATCATTACTATACTTGTAGATGAATTACTAGAGCAGTGTAAATTCCAAAATTGGGTCACTTGAGAGTGGATTTTGCTCTTCTGGCACTTAGGGGCTCTGTATATGGCAGGGGTCTCAAACTCGGCTGGGTATATGGGCCGCACACGGAAAAATTTTTATTTGGGGGGCCGCATTCTTTGCATGACAAAGTGACATTTTTAATGTGACCATTTTTTTCTATACACCTTTTCAACTGGTCTTCATCTTGTAATAATGCCCCATCCTGGTCCCCTTCTTGTAGTAATGCCTCATCCTGGTCCCCTTCTTGTAGTAATGCCCCATCCTGGTCCTCATCTTGTAGTAATGCACCATCCTGGTCCTCATCTTGTAGTAATGCACCATCCTGGTCCTCATCTTGTAGTAATGCACCATCCTGGTCCTCATCTTGAAGTAATGTCCCCATCCTGGTCCTCATCTTGTAGTAATGCCCCATCCAGGTCCCCATCTTGTCGTAACGTCCCCCATCCAGGTCTCCATCTTGTCGTAACGTCCCCATCCAGGTCCCCATCTTGTCGTAACGTCCACATCCAGGTCCCCATCTTGTCGCAACGTCCCCCATTCATGTCCCCATCTTGTCGTAACGTCCCCCATTGAGGTCCCCATCTTGTCGTAACGTCCCCCATCCAGGTCCCCATCTTGCAGATATGTCCCCATCAAGATCCCAATATTGCAGCTATGTCCCCATCCAGGTCTCCATATTGCAGCTATGTCCCAATCCAGATCCCCATATTGCAGCTATATCCCCATCCAGGTCCCCATATTGTGGATATGTCCCCTGTGTCGTTCTTCATATACACATAACAGAGAAAAAAAAAAAAAGATTCTTCTCACCTGTCCTCCGTTCCCTTGGCATCCTATCTGCACATGCGGCCCGCAGGCACCATGGACCCCTTGACTACATCAGCGGCCAGCAGCTAACATCTGCGCATGGCAGTGAAGTCATACGGCGCTGCGCTGGGACGCAGATGTCAGCTGCTGGCCTCTGATAGGCCGGCGGCTGGTATTGGTGTTGCTGTGTGCAGAGAGCTGGTCTCTGCGTGGCGATACACTGAACTAAAGCGCTGATGTCCACAGCTCCTGGGCGATCATCAAGGGTGCCTGCGGGCCGCATGAAGCAGCCGGAGGGGCCGCATGTGGCCCGCGGGCCGCGTGTTTGAGACCCCTAGTATATGGAGTCCGCAAACTATTCTATGAAAACTTGTTCTCCAAGAGTCAAAAAGCGCTCCTTCCCTCTTAAGTCTCTCCGTGTGGCCATACAGTACTGTACAGCCACATATTGAGTATTGCCACATTCACAAAATATTGTATAACAAATTATGTGATCATTTTACCAATTTCACCTTGTGAAAATGTAAAATCTGAGGCTAAAACATCATTATAGTGGTAAAAATGTAATTTTTTTTTCTTCACAGCTCAATGGTAACAGTTTGTGAAACACATGAGGTGTCAATATGCTTACTGTACCCCTAGAAGATTTTATTAAGAGGTGTAGTTTGTAAAATGGAATCATTTAGGCTGTGTCCTGCTGTCCTGACACCTCGGTCTTGCAGATCATTCCAGCAAAATCTGTAATATGGCGCTCCTTCCCTTCTGAGCTTTGCACTGTGCCTGAAAAGTAGTTTTTGACCACATATCGGGCACTTCTGTGCTCAGAAAACATTGTGTAACAAATTTTTGTGGTCCATTTTTTGAAAATTAAAAACTATGGGCTAAAGCAACATTTTAGTGTAAAAAACGTAACTTTTAATTTTCACAGCCCAATGTTATACAATTCTGTGAAATACCTGTGGGTTTAAAATGCTCACTACACCCCTAGGGGAATTCTTCAAGAAGTGTAATTTCCAAAATGAGGTCACTTGTTGGGGGGGTTTCCACTGTTTAGGCACATCAGGGGCTCTCAAAATGCAACATGGCGTCCACAATCTATTCCAGACAATTTTGCACTTCAAAAGTCAAATGGCGCTCCTTCCCTTTTGAGCCCTGATGTGTGCCCAAACAGTAGTTTTCCGCCACATATGAGGGTATCCGTGTACTCAGGAGAAATTGCAGAACACATTTTGTGGTCCATTTTTTTCCTGTTACCCTTGTGAAAATAAAAAAATTGGGGCTAAAACAACATTTTTGTGGGAAAAAATGTTATTTTTTTTTTATTTTCATGGCATATCGTTATAAAATTCTGAGAAGCATCTGGGGATTCAAGGTGCTTACCTCATATCTAGATAAATTCCTTGAGGACTATAGTTTCCAAAATGGGGTCTCTTGTGGGGGTTTCCACTGTTTAGGCACATCAGGGGCTCTGCAAACGCGACATGGTGTCCGCTACAGATTCCAGCCAATTTTGCGTTCCAAAAGTCGAATGGTGCTCCTTCCCTTCACAGCCCTGCCGTGCACCCAAACAGTAGTTTTCCACCACATATGGGGTATCGGCTTATTCAGGAGAATTGTCACAACATATTGCATGGTCCATTTTCTCGTGTTACCCTTGAGAAAATCAAAAGTTTGGGGCTAAAACAACATTTCAGGGGAAAAAACTTAATTTTTAATTTTCACAGTCCAATTTTGTGAAGCACTTGTCAGTTCAAGATACTCACCATACCTCTAGATAAATTCCTTGATGGATATAGTTTCCAAAATGGGGTCACTTGTGGGGGGTTTCCACTGTTTTAGCATATCAGGGGCTCTGCGAGTGCAACATGGTGTCCGCTATCTATTTCAGACAATTTTGCATTCCAATGGTCAATTGGCGCTCCTTCCCTTCCGAGTTCTGCCGTGTGCCCAAACAATAGTTTTTCTCCACATATGGGGTATCGGCGCACTCAGGAAAAATTACACAACAAATTGTATGGTTAATTTTTTTCCTGTTATCCTTGTAAAAATGCATAATTTGGGGCTTAATTAACATTTATGTTGGTAAAATGAAAATGTAAATTTTGTCCTTCCACATTGCATTAATTCCTGTGAATCGTGTAAGGTGCGCAGGTCAGTAGTCATGGACGAGGGGCTGTTGTTTTCTCCCATACCCTGACACCCTACAAATAAACAGTGTCCCAATTCTCCTGTGCTGTGCATGTGGTGCGTAACACTCACGTTTTGATTGCAGGCCTCTGCTGCCTCCGATTCTTTGACTTCAGGAACCGCCGCACACACATTAAGGGACATCCAATTTGTTTTATAATAAAGAAGTTTACTTAATTATCCATTTTCATCATAATGAGACACGTAGTATTGGGCACAAATTTTTCTATTTTGAAAGTCCATAGCATAGCACGTTCTGATGTCTGCTGTTCACTCGCCCTGAGCTATCCCTTTCCGCTCTGGCATCTCTAGCTCCTGGGATACTCTGTCTTGTTCTGCAGCTCCCATGAGTTCCATCCCAACTCGCTTATGCGATTCCCCTTCCAACTTCCGCTTCTAGGAAGATATTGAGGCACGCTTCTCAGTGACTCAGCTGGACTGTAGGCCCCAGACGTTACAGGAATGTCCGCTCCGAGTTTATGGCTGACGTTCTCTTGCTGCTGAACAGCCCGTGCTCTACTGCTATCTCTCTATCTAATCTCTCTCTCCAACTCTGACTGCACTAGCCAGAAAGTGTTCCTCTGTTAACTGGCCCTGCACCTCTCACACTGGAGCTGTTCCTGAACACATTAACTGTTTCTTAACTTGTACCTGACTACTTCCTGATTCTATAGTGACCACCACTGCACTTTCCCATTTCTTATCTATATTTAATGCTCAATGCCTGTGTCCTATACTTAACCCTAAACTATCCTTATATGTTATACATAAGGAACATTATAAATTCTTCACATTACAATACATTAACTGCGCACTTTAGTGTATATAAGGTTATATGCACAATAAAGCCACATAACGTTATCTTCAGGGGAGAGACATATGACTGTCCCTGTCACACCCTTACTTTCCTCCCTCCTAAAATATGGTCATCCTGACCATAACGGCACCTGTAAAACACCAATGCAAACTTAAAACGATTAGCATACACATTTACATTAAATGCACACAAAATTAATACATTTTTCATCCAGTGTCTTTTGCTGGTTAACCTTGACCTCGGTCCCACTCAGTTGGGAATCTGGAACACAGAGTTCAGTCCTTTATTAAGACCTGCCCTTTGGCTCATACAAATAGTCGCCTGAACACACATTGGCACAGTCCTTTTCCTCTTCAACCTGGCACTCACATCGGGTCACTCGTTTGGTTGTATGGGTCCACTTGACCTTGGTCCCACCACTGTGGGGATCCCCGAACACAGAGTGTCCAAGTTCCTTTCTAAAACATGGGTCCACATGACCCCGGTCCCACTGCTCCAGGGACCCGGACACAGCATGTCCGTTTTAAAACACAATGGCCTGCTTGCCAACTTACAACTGCTCCGACAGTCCACGAGCAATGACCCGGCTTGATCCTCGGGTCATCCTGACGAGATTTCCCCCTCTTTCCTTAAAAAGAGTACTGTCCCTTTTAAAAAGAAGTGTGCTGCCCATCAGTCCCTGCGTACAAAGTTCAAGATTAGAAATAAAGACAGTTCATGTAAACAAGAGGGCAAAGTCCATAGGGCAGTCGCACACCATCCTTTTACATTTCAAAGGGTGGTTGACCCTGTAAGGGTCTTAGTCCGTACTCCAGGAGGGGGATGTGCAAACATGCACAAAACAACTTGGAGAGGGGAAAACAGTTCACTGCAAACAAAAATTTTGGCTATACTGGCCAGTACCGGTATTCCCTGGTACATTTCGGGCTTCCTGCCCACAGGGACGCAGAACAGTCCCTTCCTCACTTTCTCAGTGTAACTAACACATCTGTAAGGTTTTGGACCACCAATTTATTTATTTCTTTTTTAATGCCCATGCTCACTCCTGAGAGTCTTTTGACTTGCGGCCGACATAATTAGCTGCTCCATGGCCCTGAACATAGATGAAGGTGGGGCCGGAGGACGATCTACTTGAATGACTGACATATATGGCCGCTACATGACTCTGAACACAAAAATAAATCAATAAAATTTACATCTTTTTAAACAATGTGGATGTATTTTGGTCCTGGCATTTTTTCTTCGTTGGATGTATTTACAATTGCTGCCAGTAATATTTTTCTCTGAAACACTCGCGCATTTCAGAGAAAATATAATTTAAAGAGCAAGCTGGGGACCATAGGCAGAGTTCAGACTAGCAGGACTCGGCCACCGGCGGTTCAATTCAAGACTGGCGTTTCTTATGCCATAAGCCTTTCAGAGAACACTACAACAAGAGAAAAGTCTGTGCATCCTATGATCACTTCTGTAAAAACTGCCACCCGAGGGCACCTCACTGTGTCTTTCATCTGAAGGCTGTTTGTAAGGCTGGGTCCTCACATGGCAGCCAAACTGCACTGACATGCAGATAATTGCAGTTTTCAATCTGACCGCAGCTGGAAATTGTTTGATTGCTAACCAGTTATAGACTGCCCATAGACTTTTAAACGTCCAGATGGTCCTCACTTTACTCTGCACTGATGTTCTAAATCGTCAATGCAGAGTAAGCTGCTTGCACGCAATCATGCAGCTTCTGTAATGGATGCTGCCTGTCAAATATGGCCCAACCCCCAAAGAGAAGTCAGAGATGGTCTATTACCATCTCTGCCTTCCTGATTGCTATATACACAGTGCTGAAGAGGCACTGTGTATACAGCATAGGAGCTCTGCCAGTGCTTTATATTCTGTACCCAGTGATCATGTGATCATTGGGTGTAAGGTGAGAGCAGGAGATCCTGGGTCCTAAAAAAAACAGTCAGCTCTTTTCTGCAGCCAGGAGGTTGAATTTCCCCTGTACCTGGGGCTAATATACCAGTCCCAGTTATAGGTGAAATTAGCAATAAAAAAAGAATGCATTAAAATGCCTCTCTTAGTCTCTTTTAAAACCTTATGGGAGGACAGTGTGTGAAATAAATGAAAAAAGAAAAAAAGCAAAACACTACAAGACTGCATGTCTGAATCATTGTTTCTATCCTTGCCATGTTGACAAAATAAAAAATTCCAGCATATAAAAAGATTTTTTACTAAAAGGGAATACAATTTTAATGTTTTTTTTGTTAGCGATCCTTTGAGGCCTTAAAAAAAATTAATATGAAAAATGTACATAAATTTTCTATTTTTCTATACATTTTTTACCTATATCAGGAAAAAAGGGAATAGAAATATGACAAAACTGAGGCAAAAATTATTTCAATATCTGAATAAGAAAATTTTCAGAGCCGTTAAAAACACATGTACGAAAAAAACTGAAAATGTCACCTAGTTCTGAATAGCTAGTTTACTGTCCTAGTAATGAACACTCAGAGAAGCGGTCTTGTTCTGCTGTTGGCTAATGTGAGGATGGAATCGCACATGCAGTTAACATGGCAGTGTTTTGAGTCAAACATAGAAGTGGATACAAAAAACCTGTGTGTGTGACAAAGACCTAAGGTTACAATCACACATCCGTTGTACATGTCCGTATGCTCTACATTTTTTTTAAATGGTCAGCTCACTGACACTTAGAGTTTTCTTGATCCAGGATCAAGTGGTAAGAGTCAATGGATCAATAAAAGTTCATAAGTCTACCTGCTCCAGTTTTTAAAAATGGATGAGAAAAAAAAAGCAATAAAAAAGGATGACAAATAATGTTCAGTTTTACATGGATCTAAAAATGGAAACCTATGAATGTAACATAAATCGGATTATGGCCTCTTTTATAGGGCAGTATTTTGAATTTGCTTGTTTTCTCTAAATCCTGGCTTTGACTTACAATACTGATGCACTGTACTCACCAATAGAGACGACTAAAATGCAAGGTGGTGAATACATTCAGTAATCAGAATTATGTGATACCCTAATTTTGCCACCAGAGGGAGCCCTTACACTACTTTGAACAGGAATGTGTAAAGCAATGATACTGTAACCCTATATAACCCTATGTAATGATTCAGACCCATCACTACTGCAATGTAAAATTCAACACTACACCATTAATCTAAAACAGTAAAATACATTTTTACCAAGTTTACTAGCATATGATAGATTTTTGCTACTATTGCTGTGCTGTCCCCTAAATATGTATTAATCTTCGCATATTGTATTGCAAGTTTGTGTCCTAATTACTATTCAGTCACTGCAATCTGGGAAGTTTTTATTACTACATAAGCGTTAAAGCAACCCTCCACTCTGGTACTGCCATGTACGGCCAACCTACGTGGTACCCTCTGTTTGCTCCTGCTGCCTCCTCCACTGAGACTGGCGTTTTGGTCTTCTGCATCCAAGATGGCCAGCACGGTTGCACAGGGAGCAGCGGTATGTCTGAATGGCACCTCCACAGCACAGGAAAGGCAGGGGCACCGTGGTTCAGACTTACCATTGTGCCCTCCGTGCCACTGTGGTTGCCATATTGGATGCAGTGGAGCGAGCACACATGTATACGACACATTATAATGTAGCACTTATACTGGTGTCTTGAAAGGCTCCAGAGGCCCTCCATAGCTATGTCCTGCTTCATTCATCCTCTTTTTTGAAGTTGCTAAAAATTCTGTTCTATGTATATGAATTTTCTATATTAGAGCCCCTGTAACAGTTGTCATTGAGATTTTCCCAGTCCCAAATGGCCAATCTACTTAGTTACTTATCTATACCTGTATATCACACCATAGTTATGCAGTTAGATACTTGGGAAGAGGCTTTGTGAACAGTAGGTTATTAATAGTAATAGTGGTTACCAGTAATCAGCCCCCAGTTGTGGGGCATATTAGTCGTGCATGTGAAAAAAACACACAGGCCATTACTATAATAGCTAAAAAAACAAGTTAGATTCATATCTACAGGTGCATCTCACTAAATTAGAATATAGTCAAAATGTTAATTTTCTTCAGTGCTTCAATACAAAAAGTGAAACTCATATATTATATAGAGTCATTACAAACAGAGTGATCTATTTCAAGTGTTTATTTCTGTTAATATTGATGATAATGGCTTACAGCCAATGAAAATACAAGTCATTATCTCAGTAAATTAGAATACATTATAGCAACAGCTTGAAAAATGTTTTTAAAATCCTAAATGTTGGCCTACTGAAATGTATGTTCAGTAAATGCACTCAATACTTGGTCGGGGCTCCTTTTGCATCAATTACTGCATCAATGCGGCATGGCATGGAGGCGATCAGCCTGTGGCACTGCTGAGGTGTTCTGGAAGCCCAGGTTGCTTTGATAGCAGCCTTCAGCTCGTCTGCATTGTTGGGTCTGGTGTCTCTCATCTTCCTCTTGACAATACCCCATAGATTGTCTATGGGGTTAAGGTTAGGCGAGTTTGCTGGCCAATCAAGCACAGTGATACTGTTGTTTTTAAACCAGGTATTGGTGCTTTTGGCAGTGTGGACAGATGCCAAGTACTGCTGGAGAATGAAATTTCCATCTCCAAAAAGCTTGTCGGCAGAGGGAAGCATGAAGTGCTCTAAAATTTCCTGGTAGACGGCTGCGCTGACTTTGGTCTTGATAAAACACAGTGGATCTACACCAGCAGATGACATGGCTCCCCAAAGCATCACTGATTGTGGAAACTTCACACTAGACCTCAAGCAGCTTGGATTGTGTGCCTCTCCACTCTTCCTCCAGACTCTGGGACCTGGATTTCCAAATGAAAATTGGAACTCTGGGATCTTGTGGAGTGTTTCAATGACTGCCTTCTGGACATCTGTCAAGTCAGCAGTCTTCCCCATGATTGTGGAGCCTACTGAAACAGACTAATGGACCTTTGTAAACACTTCGGAAGCCTTTGCAGGTGTTTTTTGTTAATTATTGTAATTTACTGAGATAATGACTATTGTGTTTTCATTGGCTGTAAGCCATAATCATCAACATTAACAGAAATAACACTTGAAATAGATCACTCTATTTGTAATGACTATATAATATATAAGTTTCACTTTTTGTATTGAAGAACTGAAATAAATTAACTTTTTGATGATATTATAATTTAGTGAGATACACCTGTATATATTTTTCTCAAGTTTCCTTGTCCAGATTTTCCTATGGGAAAACGTGGCTAAGGGTCAGTTTCATGCAAGCATAATATAGATGCATTAGTGCACATATTCAAGGTTGAAAATCTAATATTTTTCACTTTTTTGGACAACCTTCCTACAACTACAGGCACATTAGCAAACCATAATGACCCCTAAAGCTTATAAAATATGTCAGTAGCTATGAATACTTATATTAATACATAAGCTGCAAATTTGATAAACTTTAAATTGATAATTACAATCACAATATTCTGTAAAGGCTCCTTAAGCTTCAAAAAACAAGATCACAGGCATTCATTTTTTCTAACGGACACTGGGACAAACTTTTCTATTTTTGGAAACTGTCCAGGAAATGACAGATGATCAGCAATTACCCCAATTACACCTATAAATCCACGTCTGATGACCCAAAATGACAGATCCCTATGGTGCAGTAAGTGAAATGTTCAGAGCCTTGCTTGGGCCGCTTCCCGAGGATGTAATTTGGGCACATAAACGTGCCCATATTACACTTGTGAGCACTGGCTTTAGGTGAAAAACCAGAGACATTCATGAGGATTCATTTTTCAGTAAGTATATCTGAAACTTCACCACTGAATTTATGGAGAGACCATATGATTATTAGGTTTAGGGCCATGAGAATGTGATGTGGTTTTCTGCGAGGCAATAATTATCGTTCTCTTAACACAAGAAAAAAAAAATGGTGAAAATAGACTAAAATATACATTAGCGTGTGACCTGTTGTACAAGGACTATAACCCCACCGACAGCCCTTTATGTTATCATACATTGCCCCTATACTGCTTTTAGGCACAGCATTATAAAATCCTTTGTAGGTACGCCCATTTTCTAATTTTTTATTACAATGAAAGTAAATATTCGATCTTTCCTTCTTGGTTACCCATGTGCCAGTATTGCAGAGTTATCTGCGCGATTCATGAATGTCCCTTTGTCTGTTCCATTCATTACGGATAGGTACAGGATGTGCGCCCTAAGGGCTGGGGCATTGCAGACTTAGACAACCAAGACACAAGACAAAAGAAAAAATCCTGCTCATAATAACCAAATGTAATACCCGGAGATTGTGGGAATTTGTGTTAAATTGGAATTTCTACCATTATTACTGCAGATTTGGCACAGGCAGGAAACACAGGGCGCTCCTAGATAAACAGTCCCTGTAGCGGCTGTGTTATGGTTTCAAGTCTTAAGTGGAAAATAAGCGTCCATTTTAGCATGTCAAATCCAATGTTACTCTCTTCAAATGAAACAGAGTCTTACCAAATGTAAGTTCCCATAGAAAAGCATCCACCAGTGTGTGATGACAGCGATGCTTAATAGCCTAACAAGACGGGGAAGCCATCCTCGCCATGCAGCTAACAGGGGGAGCCGAGCTAGAAGCTAGCAATCCTCCTTCAATAGACAGGTGCTAGAGAGATATTAAAAGACAGGAATAAAATTAATTTTAATGAGCATTGTTAATTAAACCTGGAAATCAAAGGGAGCAGAGTTGTGGGAATTTGTAGCAAAATGAAAATGAAGCCAAATCTAGCTGCAGGGGGAATTGCTGGGATGAAATTAAATGTAATGTGGGCTGTGTTTGTTAATGCCTATCACACATCACAGTGAATTAGTCCTGAAAGCCAAGTGCGGCAAATGACTGGTGATGGGATCAGTCTTCTTTACCATAGATTGATGTCTTAAAGCTGATCTGTCACCAAAATTCACAATACAAACGGCATACATTACAATATGTCTATTAGACCTGATGAGGCTGGTGTACTTACTTTTAAAAAAAATCCATGTCTTAATGACTATATAATCTTCTATAGCTCTGTATAGCTCAATCTTTGCCTACCTAGTCTGATTGACAGCTACTTAGTGTCCCTCCTGCTGCAGAGATCTCATACTGTTCCCTGTTAAGAGGAACAGAGGCCGCTATCTGCAGACCAGACATAACCTCAAGAGAAATGTGCTGTCTTCCAGGAGCAAAAATTAAAGATGTGTCTGACAGGATATCAAGACTCTTCAGACCTACAGATCACTACCCATTCCTGCTAATACATGTGGGGACAAATGACACCGCAAGAAAGGACCTGGAAACCATCTGCAGTGACTTTGAAGACTTAGACAAGAAAGTGAAAGAATTGGGAGCGCAGGTGGTCTTCTCATCCATCCTCCCAGTGGATGGCCATGGAACAATGAGGTGGAATAAGATTCTACAGGTGAACAACTGGCTACGTCGATGGTGCCGTCAACAAGGATTTGGATTTCTGGATCACGGAATGAATTACCTATACGATGGACTACTTGCTAGAGATGGGGTGCACCTTACGAAGACTGGAAAACATGTATTTGGAAGTCGCCTTGCTACACTCATCAGAAGAGCTTTAAACTAGAACAATGTGGGTAGGGAAGCAAAAGGCCAGAAAAAGCCATACAGCTGACAAATACTATTGAGATCTCTGCTACTGGAAGTGGAAAGGAAGAACAAAGACAAAACAATTTAAATAATAAAAATATGGGAGGAAGAGAAACCAATCACAAACTAAAATGTTTTTATACAAATGCACAAAGCATGGGCAACAAACAAGGAGAATTAGAACTACTAATGCAGGAAAAAGAATATGATGTCATTGGAATCACTGAAACTTGGTGGGACGATACACATGATTGGAATAAAAGGCTAAAAGGATACAACTTATTTGCAAGAAACAGACTTGATAAACGAGGAGGAGGTGTTGCATTGTATGTTAGAAAAGCGTATATCTGCACAGAGATTGAAGCTTCAGAGACTGGGAGTTCTGTGGAAACTGTTTGGGTAAGAATACAAGGAGAGAACAACGGAAAGGACACCATTGTAGGCATTTACTACAGGCCACCTGGGCAAGCTGAAGATATGGATGAACTCTTTATGTATCAAATGACCAAGTTCTCAAAAAAATATGACGTAGTGGTCATGGGAGATTTCAACTATCCAGACATTTGTTGGGAATCTCTCTCAAGTAAAACTAACAGGTCAAGCAAATTCTTATCCTCTCTTGCTGACAACTTTATCTTCCAAAAGGTAGGGGAGAAAACAAGGGGATCTGCTACTTTGGATCTAATCCTTATAAACAAGGAGGAAATGGTTGAGGAGGTAAAAGTGGCTGGGACCCTAGGAGGCAGCGATCATGCTATTATAGAATTTTGGATAACTAGAGGAGGAAGACATGTGAAGACTCAAACTTCAAGGTTAGATTTTAGAAAGGCAGATTTTAAGAGACTCAGAAAGAGAATAGGAGGGATCCAATGGCTGGATGTCCTTAAGGACAAAAATGTCCAGGAAGGATGGGAAATTTTTAAAAATGAGATTCTCAAAGCACAATCGTTAACAATCCCGAAAAGTAGGAAGAATGGGAAGCATTTAAGGAAACCAGGATGGATGAACACAGAACTTAAACACATGCTAAAAAGAAAGAAAGAAATGTTTATTAAATGGAAAGAGGGAGGCATATCTAAAGAAGATTATAATGCAGTCTGCAGATCCTGCAGGGCATGTATCAGGTTAGCTAAAGCTGACAATGAATTAAGGCTTGCAAGAGATGTCAAAAGCAATAAAAAAGGATTTTGGGGGTATGTCAAAAGTAAAAGAAAAGTCAAAGATGCTATAGGATTTTTACAGGATGAAAATGGAGAAATGGTAAGAGAGGATGTTGAGAAGGCCAAACTTTTTAATTCCTATTTTGCATCTGTTTTCTCTCAGAAAGAAAATGTAACATCAACTGATCTTCACTGTCCTTTTAAAGGAATAGAAGAATCCAAGTTATCTGTAAACAGAAAGATTGTGAGGGAATATTTAGCTAACATAAATGAGTTCAAGTCTCCAGGTCCAGATGAATTACACCCCAGAGTACTGAAGGAGATCGTAGAAGAAATTTTAGAACCACTCTCCATAATCTTTGAAAATTCTTGGAGAACAGGAGAAGTCCCAGAAGACTGGAGAAGAGCAAATGTTGTTCCTATCTTCAAAAAGGGGAAGAAGGTGGACCCAGGGAACTATAGGCCGGTGAGTCTGACTTCTATACCAGGAAAGATCTTTGAACAAATTATTAAACAACATGTATGTAAGTACCTGGATAAGAATGAAGTGATTAACCAGAGTCAGCATGGGTTTATAACTAACAAGTCATGTCAGACTAACTTAATTTCCTTCTATGACAGAATCACTGACTGGGTGGATCAGGGAAATGCTGTAGATATAGTATATCTTGACTTCAGCAAAGCATTTGACAAAGTATCTCACACCATCCTTATTGAAAAAATGACCAAGTATGCAATGGACCAAGCAACTGTTAGGTGGATTCATAACTGGCTTAGTGATCGGACTCAAAGGGTGATTGTAAATGGCTTCACATCCAGCTGGATGAATGTCTCAAGTGGGGTACCACAGGGCTCCGTCCTGGGACCTGTATTGTTCAACATCTTTATCAATGATTTAGATGAAGGAATTGAGGGTAAACTGATTAAATTTGCTGATGACACAAAGTTAGGAGGGATAGCTAATACTAGAGAAGAGAGAGAGAGGATTCAAAAAGACCTAAATAAACTGGAGCAGTGGGCAGCAACCAACAGAATGGTTTTTAACAGGGAAAAATGCAAAGTACTACATCTGGGCAATAAAAATGAAAAAAGCATATACAGAATGGGAGGAATAGAGCTAAGCAACAGTACATGTGAAAAAGACTTAGGTATACTAATAGATCATAGACTGAACATGAGTCAACAGTGTGATGCAGCAGCAAAAAAGGCAAATACAATTCTGGGATGTATTAACAGAAGCATACAGTCTAGATCACGTGAAGTCATTATCGGTCTTTACTCCTCTTTGGTCAGACCTCATCTGGAATACTGTGTACAGTTTTGGGCACCACATTTTAAAAAAGACATAGACAAACTGGAGCAAGTTCAGAGAAGAGCGACCAGAATGGTGACTGGTCTGCAAACCATGTCCTATGAGGAACGGTTGCAGGATTTGGGAATGTTTAGCTTGCAAAAAAGAAGACTGAGAGGAGACTTAATAGCTGTCTACAAATATGTCAAGGGCTGTCACATTGTAGAAGGATCATCTTTATTCTCATTTGCACAAGGAAAGACTAGAAGCAATGGGATGAAACTAAATGGGAGGAGACACAGATTAGATATTAGAAAAAACTTTTTGACAGTTAGGGTGATTAATGAGTGGAACAGGCTGCCACGAGAGGTGGTGAGTTCCCCTTCAATGGACGTCTTCAAACAGAGGCTGGACAGACATCTGTCTGAGATGATTTAGTGAATCCTGCTTTGAGCAGGGGGTTGGACCAGATGACCCAGGAGGTCCCTTCCAACTCTACCATTCTATGATTCTATGATTCTATGCTCAGAACATTCTGCAGCTGTCAGTCAGGCTGGGTGGGCGGAGTCTGAAGACACTTGGACTCATAAGTTATATATATTCTATATCTGGACCCATAAAATGCTCATTTTAATATCAGGATTATACATGTATTCTGACATGGAATTTCAAAGTACATACCTCAGTCTCATCAGGTCTATGAGATCCATTTGATCATGTATGCAGTTTGCAGTGTGAAATCTGGTCACAGATCTGCTTAAAAATTGTATTTGATATACACATAAGCAATTGTCTACTTCATCTGTAATTCAGTAGATAGTAGACTCAGAAGGAATTACTTGTAGCTCCTTAACCCCTGTCCTATCTGTAACTGGTTCCCCACCACAATCCTTTTATAGTATTGGCCCCTCTATGAGCAGGTCACCTAGATCGCTTCAGTCTCCATACGCAGTTGCGGATGCACAGTTATCTCTCACTATAGTTATGTCTCTGATAGACATTTATTTTAATTTCCTGTTGTTTAGAGGTGAAAACAAAGATTTTTAAACCTTGCTTCAGTCCTTGTCTCCAGTGGGCTTCACAACCTAGTTTGTCTATTTCACATACATTAGAACCAATTTCATAGGAAGTCAGTTACGTCTTTGTGGTATTAAAGGAAACACAAGAAGACAGAAAACTTTCTGATTAGTGATGAGCGAGCGTGCTCGTTTAACCGAGCATGCTCGGGTGCTTACCGAGTAGCTTCGGCGTGCTCGTATATTATGTTCGAGTCCCTGCATCTGCATGATTTAAAGCAGTAAGACAGCCTCAACACATGTGAGTATTCCCTAACAAACAGGCAATCTCTGCATGTGTTGAGGCTGTCTGAAATCATGCAGACGCAGGGACTCAAACATAATATACAAGCACGCTGAAGATTCTCGGTAAGCACCTGAGCATGCTCGGTTAAAGGGTTAAACGAGCACACTTGCTCATCACTATTTCTGATGTTTCCCACCTCCAAGTTACACTTAACGCTGCATCAAGTGCCAACCAATGAACCATTGTGATGCCAGTATTTGTAATTATTCTTAGAAATGGAAAAGCAAGGTCTTTTTTGTTGTAACAGTGTGCAAAACTAAGAAAGCATCCACAACCAATTTTTTTCCTCGAAACAAGTCTGTCTGAGGAAAAAATTGCAGCATGCACGATTTGCATCCGTTGATCGGATTGCACTCTGAGTGACAAAATGAAGAAGAAGTTCGGATCGTGCTCTGATCACACTCTGAACAAACTCTGATCAGAGTGTGATTAGCATAGTCGCTCCTATTTTCTCGGATGAGAAAAAATACGCCTGTCTGACCCCGGCCTAATGGAGATATTCCACTCTTAGTCTCATTGCTTTCAAGGCAGAATGCCTCCATACATACAGAATACCAAAAAGCATGATTTTTTCAATCCAATTTGAATCCAACATATAATAATAATAATCTTTTTATTTATATAGCGCCAACATGTTCCGCAGCGCTTTACATACATTATCACATCAGAAGTAACAACTTGTGCTCATTTCTCTATGACGGCACAACTTAACTAATAACAGTGTAACACAAAGAAATGAAGGGTTAATTGGAGACCGTCAGTATGTAAACTCAGTGCACAGAGCTGTACCCATGAAACAGTAGGATTTCTCCACTCTCTGACAGCAGCTTGTGCTTTTTATTGAAAAGTCTAAATATCCGTATGCTTAATATATACAACATCCATACCCTTTCCTTTCTACGTCACGTTACGTATAAGGAAGGGTAGTACTGCGTCTAACCTCAGACTGATGCCTGGTCCAGCTACAGTAAAAGGGTCGCCCATATGACACTACACCCATATGACTTGCACATGATTTTAACAGTGTGACTTTTTTCATAGAAAGTGTTTTATTCCTGTCACTTGACAGTCGCGTGAAACTGCATATACGTAATCTCATCTAGCCACATCTATCAGAATAAAGTAGTGTGCAATCACACGTACAGTACATGGGTCTTTTGGGGAATTCAGTGTATTTCTATGGGCTGTCGCTTCATAGGTGCTTCTGCAGATGCATACAGGCAGAATATCTTTATGCAACCAAAACGCTATTCAATCCCCTAACTAGTATAGGAACATTTCATCCCAACATTAAAAACAAATAATTGGCTGATCCTGTGTTAATTCCTAAAATTAATGTTAATGTAAAAAATATATGCCAGGTTAAAATGGATCTATCACCAAATTTTACACTCCATATTGCATACATTATTAAATAAATCTCTTAGACCTGATGAGACTGGTGTACTTACTTTAAAAACTCCATGTTCTAATATCTGTATAATCCTTTTTACTTTCTAACATCAAAATAAGCATTAGTGGGACCCATAAAATGCTCATTTTTATTTCAGAATTATACAGCCATTGTGACTTAGATGTTGAAAAGTAAGTTCACCAGCCTCATCAGGTGTAAGAGATATTTAAAAATGTATAGAGCTTGAATTGTGAATTCTCAGAACGGATCAACTTAAAGCCGAGCCTAGGAATTGTGTGGTCATAACCTAAAGAAACAATGAATCCCGGAAACATGACACCCACAAGCATAACACAGTCTCTCAGATTAATACAAATTGTTTCTTAGTCATTTGTTTTTATCATCTAAAGCCACGTTCACACATTCAGTATTTGGTCAGTATCTGTAAGCCAAAACCAGGAGTGGAACAATCTGAGGAAAAGTATAATAGAAACACGTCACCAATTCTGGATTTATCACCCAGTCCTGGTTTTGGCTTAGAAATACTGAAATAAAATACTGACCAAATACTGAACGTGTGACCTAATAGTAAGAAATCTGTGTAACAATCAATATACCTGCAAACTTTCCCAGGCTCCTGATAAAAAAAGCTGCATAGTTTGGTGTGTTAGCCCTCCATGGGCACATACTGCGCTGCCATGTCCCTCCTATTTCATCCACAATGTGGATTCTCTGTAACCATTATGGCGCAGTCCATTGTGGAGCCATTCTTCTCGAGAAGCACATGGTAGTGAATGGAGCACCTACGGGTCTGCCATTAAACAGATAAAACCCAAGACAGAAACAAAATAAATATATACCCTGCTATCAGTAAGTAAAAGCAATAGTGCATATAAATAACATTGGGGACTTAGTAAACACCGTTTATGGTCAAAAAAGCAAAAAAGCCATCCCACCAGAGTCAAGGTGTAACCAAATAGGGATAGGCCTAGCCTCGATTATTAAAACCCTAGCATGTGTCAATGACGTCAGTGTGAATAAGGGCTGAGCAGGACCAGATCCCGAACAAATGGGAAGCTATATAATGTAATGTCCAGCTGAAAGGGAGGTCTCACCCCTACCTGAACTAAGTGCAGAAACCTGAAACTAAACCGAAAAAAATAACTGGAGAAGAGTTGGTGTGGTTGCCAAAACTATAGCTAAGTAGATATAACTACAGAATGTCAGAATAGATGGTAAATGCTGGGCACAAGGCATAGCTCAATGATTTATACTCAGTTGTGCTTATTAAACACCCCTGTTCTTTTGCTTTTCTTTGCGGGAAGCACCCCTTTCTTCAGCTGACAATAATTACAATAGCTCATGTTGGTGACAATACAATGGAGGACTTCCCCGTGCACCTACTCGTTCACTGTATCTAATGACCGGCGCAGGCAGCTGGGATATATGTGCTTCTGATCTGGAGCGCTGTCCTCCGTATTAACCAGTGACACATATACCACCACCTTACTGCTCAGATGAGGGGTCCTGATCATGGATACATGATGTGTGCACAGATTTTACTGCCTTTATGTAATCCGTTGTTTCACATCATCCTAATGAAATACCTCATCTTAAAACAATGCGGTCTCTCATCATTATTTGGAAAGGTAACCTTCTCAGAACAATGGGTATCAGTGCTGGATTATTCCCCCTCAGGTATGGTATCCAGGGCATCTTTCCATGGTCTTGTACAGTCATGTTCTTGGTTATAAAATATTTCATTCTTTTCCTCCGTGCTCAGTGCATGTCATACTGAATTCTCACTAGGAAGTTCAGGGCTTCATGTTGTCCTCATCTGTCTGGTACTTAAAATGTACTATTTAAGGACAGCTTCACTCCATCAACCTTCAATAGTTGTTGGCCAAATGCCCGTTAGGCTGGCATCTATTCCGCATGACACATGCATGCTTGACTTAGGCAAGAATGGGTATATTCTTAATGAGGAAAGGGGAATGAGCTACTGGAAGCAGCTTATCTCTAGGGAGGAACTAAGGATCAAGCATGTAAAATTCAATATGCCCAATACTTCTTTCCTCATACATCATCTGTTGGGGAATAATTGGAACACCCAAGATATTTGGCCTATTCTACAAAATCGTTGGGTTCAGCCGACTTTACTCTAATCTGTATAGAGTATAAGCTTGTGAGCAGGGCCCTCACTCCTCCTGTAACTGTTGAACTATGTGTTACTGTGTAATGTTTTTATTGTCTGTACAAGTCCCCTCTCAATTGTAAAGTGCTGCAGAATATGTTGGTGCTATAGAAATAAAATTATTATAATTATTATTATTATTAAGGGGGCTTGAGATACCGGGCGATAAAATTTGTCTCATAATTGTGCACCCATTGGCCAGGTGAAGTTGTGACCGCATGATCAGTCGCACTGTTTGGTCTCACTCTTGAAATCACTGCCAGAGCTCTAGTGGTGGATTTGCATAATTAAGGCTACGCGAGCAACTTTGTCCATGACACAGGTGGCGCAGCCAAAGATCACTAGGTGGCAGTGCTACATAGCAGCGCAATAAAAGTGAACGGGCTCGCATTGCAAGCCCACCGTAACAAGCAAGTGGCAAAAGTCCAATTGTGTTGGATTTTTTTGCACTTTGCTACATGCGACCGCCGTAACCTGAGGATTGCAGTGCGACCACATTCACTGGCATTGCACTGTGCTGTCGCTTTGATACATGGCCATTTTTGGCTGCGCGACAGGTGTGAAGTCCAAAATCAACAAGTAGCTTAGCCTTATCCAGCTTTACAAAATATTTTTAAGAAATAGCTGTCAGAAGAGAACATGTTATTTACAGCTGAGTTGTCCTTTATTGGGGCAAAGCGTTTTAACCCCAGAACAACAGGCACTATAATAATATAGAATAAGCAGTCGTCTATATCAGACCCGCGCTGTATTATTACGACCACTGATCGCACATCCACAGTACCCAAATGCAGTCCAGCTCCAAATGGAGATAAGAAAACCCTAGAAACTTGCATTAAAAAATAAAGATGCGAAAACAATATTTTGAATGTTACACCTTTTATTACATAGCAATACACCAAATAATGTAGAAGTGTCTATACAGTTAAGTCCAGAAATATTTGGACGGTGACACAAGTTTTGGCATTTTAGCTGTTTACTAAAACATATTCAAGATACAGTTATATAATCAATATGGGCTTAAAGTGCAGACTCTCAACTTTAATTTAAGGATATTACATCCTAATTGGAGTAAGGGTTTAGAAATTACAGCTTTTTAACATGTAGCTGCCTCTTTTTATAGGGACCAAAATTAATTGGGCAATTATCTCAAAAGCTCTTTAATAGGCTGCAAGGGATATTCCCTCAATATACTGTCATCAATTAACCAGGTAAAAGGTCTGGAGCTGATTTAAGTTGCAGCATTTACATGTTGCTGTGAACCCACAACGTGCGGTCAAAGGAGCTCTCAATGGAAGAGAAATAGACCAACAGAAATGTTTAGAGTGGCCAAATGAACAGTTTGGTACATTCTGCAAAAAAAAAAAAAGAGAGCACTGGTGAGCTTGGGAAGTCAAAAAGGCCTGAACATCTACAGAAGACTACAGTGGTGGATGATCACATAATCCTTGCCATGGTGAAGAAAAACCTCCTCACATAATCCACTCAAGTGAAGAACACTCATAAGGAAGTAGGTGTTTAGGTATCCAAGTCTGCGCTAAAGAGAAGATTTCATGATAGCAAATACAGAGGGTTCACCATGAAGTGCAAACCATTATTCAGCCTTAAAAATACAAAGCCCAGATTAGACTTTGCCAAAAAAGCATCTAAAGTTCTGTAAAAGCATTCTTTGGACAGATAAAACCAAGATCAACCTGTACCAGAATGATGGCAAGAAGAAAGTATGGAGAAGGCTTTGGAATGGTTCAAGATCCAAAGCACACCACATCCTCTGTAAAACATGGTGGAGGCAGTATGATGGATGGGCATGCATGGCTTCCAATTTCACGGGTTCACTAGTGTTTATTGGTATGACTGAAGACAGAAGCAGCTGGATGAATTCTGAAGTGTACAGGGCTATACTTTCTGCTCAGATTCAACCAAATGCAGCAAGGTTGATTGGGACAGTGCTTCACAGTACAGATGGAGAATGACCAAAAGCATACTGCGAAAGCAATCAGGAATTTTTTAGGCAAAGAAGTGGTATATTCTCCAATGGCCGAGCAAATAACCAGATCTCAACTCCATCAAACATGCATTTCACGGGTTTCATCCGGGCACTCCAGCTTCCTCCCACACTCCAAAGACATACTGATAGGGAATCTAAATTGTGAGCCCCAATGGGGACAGCGATGATAATGTCTGTAAACTGCGGAGGAATATGATGGCGCTATAAAAGCAATGCATAATAAATCATTGTAATAAACTTAAGGCAGAAAGACCCAGAAACTAGCAACAACTGAAGACAGACATTGCCTGCTAAGGATTTTCTACAAATTATTAAAAATGAATATTTTATTTATGGTAAAGTTAATTTTTCAAATTACTTTTGAGCCCCTGAAATGAGGCTTTGTAAAAAAATGGTTACAATTTATAAATGTTTCACGGGATATTTTTGTTCAACCCCTGTAAGTACACACTTCAATTGCATCTCAGTTGTTTCATTTTAAATAAAAAGTAGTAGAATGCAGAGCCTAAATCACGAAGATTCGGTCACTGCCCAAATATTTCTGGACAAAGGACCCTCCATGTGAAGGTTGAAAAATTGCCATTTGTTAGCATATCGTTTGGGCTCAAATAAAAAGTTGTTGGGTCCAGTAGCCTTAATATGTGTATAGCAGTGGTCCCAAGCCTATTCCTTTAAACTCCACATATGCAATGTTCTGTGTAGCTCAAAGACACAAGGAATGAAAGGCTAAGTCTAAGTTCCCACAATGAGCTTTTGGTGAGTTTTTAACACTTCTTATTTTTGAAAAAATGTAAGTAACCTATTTTACTTAATGGATGCAGAAATGATGCAGAAAATCTGCAACGTCAAAAACTCATCGTAGGAACGTAGTCGAAACCTCCCTTGGTCTATAGAGAAAATGAGCACCAGATATGAATCAGAAAATTATTGAAATTACAGTTTTTCTTGTTTTTCTGTTTTGTCTATGACTTACCACCTTTGTCAACCAGATTTTATGGTCTTTTTTTTCACTAAAATTTTTGCAGTTTGCCTTCTATAACCTCTGTGTTGCACTATCACTGAATGCAGTTAACTGAGACTCCTTCAGTCAGCCTGTTATGATGGTCTGACGAGGAGTTTGTAACTCATTTATCTGTCTTTTTCTGAGCTTCTCTCAGCTGATTTATGACCATAGACCCTATCAAAGGTGAAATTGCAGGGAAAGAAAAAGCCTGTAAAAGCCAAACGGTTAAAAATTTGTAATAAAAACCAATTTCAAAAATGATTTTTAGCCCCAATACATGTGTTTAAGTAAATAAAAAGTCCTCAAAAGTGGACAACCGCTTTAAATATGGTGTCAAGATATAATAAACTAGTGCAGAGTATTACATGGATGGTTTAGAGAAATCCTACCCATTATACATATTTAGGCTGTTTCTAAAAGTAACTATTATACTTTTTATATAAGGCATAAGAAAAACCCACACTGTAAGTTATAGACTGTTAGAAGCCGCTGAGGCAATGCCACTGTTTATACATGCTACAGCTTCTGCAGAACCTCTTCATGCTTGATTTGAAACTCCTCCTTCTTCATAGTTTAGAGCTTCTAACAAGTGGAATGAGTATTATTCTGCTGCTGCAGAATATCTTTTGAGTTATATAAAGGCTATTCTGAGGAGGAAATGTTTGCTTGACTTAAAAGGGAAGATTAACAGCAGCCATGAACAAGGAGTAACAGTTGTGGATGGGCGGTCTTCTGTCCATGTAGGTTTCTAAGTATCCAAGCATTCGTTACAATCATGTCATTGGAGAATGTCTACTGACATCTTGCCTCTATAATTCAATTGACACTTTTTTTTTTATAACGGTAAAGGATAAGTCTCTAAAGGAAACCTTTCTTCTTTTCCTCTCTCATGGGATCCAGCGCTAGTGTGAATTGAACATAAATGAGTGTTATATATCGGTGAATGGAAGGTAGCACTGAGACAGAGGACAGATACCAGCACTCTGCCTAGGACCTCAGAGCTCAGAGAGCTCTTCTTTATAAAGCATATCACTATATAATACTGGACAGTAAAGACATTGAAAATACATCCAAGTTCCAATTATTTATTCCATTTTACACTTATGCTGGAAATTTTCTTTTTTAACACTCTTCTTGTGTATTTCATCAACCCAATATCTCTGATGTTACATGACCTTTTCCTGCATTTCACACCATAAAATTACCCATATGCAGCATTTTGTACTGGCTCATTGCGATACAGAAGAGTTTATTTTCTCATTGCTGTAAATATCCTGCGTAGTATTTCATTTTTTTATGGTAAAAATTAGACTTTACTATATTGTTTTTCTATATTTGAACATTTTACTGTATTGTACAATGATTTTTAGAATGCAAATTACATCCATAATTACAAGAAGTCAGTATTAGGCAAGTTTTACTGTGTATGGGCAATGATTTCTGCACCAGCCGGGGGTCTCCTGACCTGAATTCAACAGCCTCAAGTACATCTATGAGGTTATTGAGTTCAGGTCAGAAGACTTGTGGATGGATTGGAAATCACAAACACAGGTGTCTGAATTCAGCCTTACAGTGCTTTGAAAAAATATTCATACCCCGTAAACTTTTCCACATTTTTCGACATTACACCCACAAATATAAATGTATTTTATTGGGATTTTATGTGATATTCAAACACATGAATTTGCTTTGATCTAAACCATTACATTGCAGCTCTGGCAGTATGTTTAGGGTTCTTGTCATGTTGGAAAGTGAACCTACGCCCCAGTCTCAAGTCTTTTGCAACCTCTAACAGGTTTTCCTACAGGATTGCCCTGTATTTAGCTCCATCCATTTTCCCATCAACTTTGACCAGCTGTCCCTGCTGAAGAAAAGTATCCCCTCAACATGATGCTGCCACCACGTTTGATGGGGGGGATGGTGTTTTCAGGGTGATGCACAGTGTTAGTTTTCTACAACACATAGTGTTTTGCAATTTGCAAAAAGACATGTAGAGGACACAGCTAGAATGTGGAAGAAGGTGCTCTTGTCAGATGAGACCAACGTAGAACTTTTTGGGTTAAATGCAAAACGCGGTGTTTGACAGAAAACTACCACTACAAATCATCCTAAAAACACCATCCATACTGAGAGTTGATGGGAAGATGGATGGAACTAAATACAGGGCAATAATGGAGGAAAACCTGTTAGAGGCTAAAAAAGACTTGAGACTGGGGCTTAGGTTCACCTTCCAGCAGGACAACGACCCTAAACATACTGTCAGAGCTACGATGGAATGGTTTAGATCAAAGCATATTCATGTGTGTGAGTGGCCCAGTCACAGTCCAAATCTAAATCTCATTGAGAATCTGTTGCATGACTTGAAAATTGCTTTTAACAGACGCTCTCCATCCAATCTCACTGCGCTAGAGCTAGTTTGCAAAGAAGAATGAGCAAAAAATTGAGCTCACTGATTGGCTACAGCCACCAAGACCAGCAGCATAGACTCAACTTTGGACCTGTGGAGGGTTAGTAAAGCGCAGTTTCTTTTTAAAACAGACTTCAGCCCAGGGATCTGTGTTTTTTTCATTGCGTTTTTGAGTGCTTTTTTTTACATGGGTTTTCATTACGTTTTTGACTCTGCTGTTTTTGTCTCTTTTTGGTATTTCATGTTTTAAATAAAGCTGCTTTGTTTTTGATATTACCTGGTATTTAGCATTGACAAAACTTTATTCACACGACCGTGCTTGGTTTACATGCATTTTTTATCTGTCGATTTTCTGCATCTAATGCAATTTTCTAGGTTAAATCTGCACATAAAACTCAGCGTACTTGCAAGAGAAGTTGACGTTGCGGATTTCCAACACGCACCCCAGGTCAGTTCATGCTGTGTAAGAAAACCCCACAGTGGACATGACATTTCTATAACTCCCATCCACTTGGCTGGAACTGTATGCAGCTGTGTTTCTGGCCCAGCGAAAATACGCAGCATCAAAAACTCACCCATCGATAACCTAAGTCTGTCAAGTCTGTAACCTTTCAATGTAAACGAAATGTTTTATTCAAGCAAACAAATACCCTGAAAATGTAAAATGTAGCGTCATTGAAACGCAAACTGAAGTAGTCAGGGGTAGCCTCTTTTATCACAGGGCGGTCAGACTTTATTGGCATAACCCCATTTTGTAGTTTCTTCACCATTTTAGTCCCCAAATTTCAGAATATCTGACTGCAGTTGCTCCTTTTTCAAAAAGCATTTTAATATTATATTACACTTTATCACCCGGTCAGTCTTGCTATACATAAAATAAAAGTGAAAACCATAACGCAGCGGATGGTAATTTGTAGTGTGGGTTCAGCAGGAGCCGCCTCCTTGTACATACAACGCTTGTGACCAAGTATAAAGTCAGCCCTCTGGCCATCACCCAGTGGTGAATGCACGGGATTCCCAACAAGGGACATCAAAGGATTAGGCATGGGAGGGTGTGAATCTATTCACAATAAATGGATGGAAGAATCCACATGTCCTTTTGTGTAACTGCAAGTACTGCCCGGGGCGCGAACAATTACAGTAAAATATAGGAGATGAGTGTAAGGGATTCTTCTCTGCGCTGTGCAGACACCAGCATACACCAGCCTTCTTGTAACTTACAGGCTTTATTATACCTACTGAATATTGGTGGGTACATAGTAAAGTGCTTTCTGTAAGGAACTAGAATGGAGAAATAATGATAAATGGACAAAAAAAAATGAATAAATTATTCAAAGATTATTTCTCATAAGTTCAAACTGACTATTCTAACTGCTTTCTGCATTAATACCACAATTAAAAAGTATATTGTCCATAGTAGGTATGATAGTAGTGACGTTCGAACAACTTGACAAGCTAACACCTACTTGCAAAAAAATATTAGTGTAAACTGTAGAAGTGTTTTTCCTTTTTTTAAAGAAACGGGCAAAAAATTGGCTATACCCATGTAATAATGAATCTGAATACTCAAAATGGTACGTTCAGCTCACTTGTATGTGTATGGCCGGCTCTTCTCCCTATCAAGACCTCAGAATTATTGCTTCCATTCTCCAATTCTCTGTACAGACAATCAGTTGCCTTGATAATGGGTGACTATCATCACTTCCAGTCCTTAGACTACAGGAGGGGCGGCACTGAAGAGGCATAGGCTTAGTATTAGTAGTCACACGTTGAGTATTTGGTCAGTATTTTACCTCAGTATTTGTAAGTCAAAACCAGGAGAGGAACAATCAGAGGAAAAGTATAATAGAAACACGTCACCACTTCTGTATTTATCACCCACTCCTGGTTTTGGTTTACAAATACTGAGTTAAAAAACTGACCAAATACTGAACGTGTGAACATGGCCTTAGACTGGTAAGTAATATTTCTTTATTTTTTAATTGTAGCTTTCGTCTGACCATTTTTTTTAAAAAAGGTGTGGAAAATCAGTTCACACTTTCAGTATTTGTCCAGTATTTTAGATCAGTATTTGTAAGCCAAAATCCCTTATGTTTTAGCTTACAAATACTGAGAACTGTGAACATGGAATTAATATGTAGACTTATGAGGACTATCAGGTTCAGTATTTGGTCAGTATTTTCATCAGTATTTATAAGCCAAAACCAGGAGTGGGTGATAAATACAGAAGTGGTGACGTGTTTCTATTATACTTTTCCTCCGATTGTTCCACTCCTGGTTTTAGCTTACAAATACTGAGATCAAATACTGATCAAATACTGAACGTGTGAACGTGGCCTTAGACTGAGACTTCTTTAGACTCAATAGAAATCTATCCCATCCTTAGCTGTGAACAGGACAAGGTTTCCCCATGTTATGTTAAAAGCCTAATATGGGGAAAAATTGAAATAAAAGGTTTATGTGAAACTTTTATAATGTATCTAATGTAATGTTTATATTTAATAAATTAATAAAGTCCCCATTCAGACTTACTGACCATATGGACCATATTTAAATGCTTGATTATTTTTTCTCCCCCCTCTCTTTCCTCAGGGATGGGTGCACTGGGTAGGATCATTGATAACTGCATGTGTTATTGGCATTTGTATTAATAATAAAGCTTGATTAAAATATATATATAAACAATTATGATTATATAAAAATTAAGATTTTTTGTTAATTTAAGAAAGATGGAAAACTTGTTCAAGGCCCCTAAAAACAAATATTCAACCACATATTGATATAGCATGGAGGTGCAGCATAGACAACTGCATAGGGGCTCTATAGCCAACACCAAAACAGGTGGGTTCCTTTGGCTTAATATCCTTTATTATTGCATTACATCAGTTAAAAGGTTGACTAGAGAGTCACTGTAAGGAGTAAGCAGCGGTATGAGGAACCCCTCACTCTGTATAGATTAGCTGTAGGAAAAAGCACGGGGACCATATACTTTTCTTGCACAGGGGCCCTTTCATATCTATGGCGAACAATCATTTTCACTAGTTACGAAAACATTATATGCATCAATTTTCTGCCCAGGGCATGGAGACACCCAGAAACACATCTAATGGCATTGTTATGACCATAAGATGGAGGATGTATAAACTAGGCCCGCTATTGTAGAAATACCGTACAATAAGACAAATCCGAGGCCAATTACACATTACAATCCAATTAATAGTAGTTTTCACAAATAGATGATCAATTTTCACTAATAATAATGGTATTTTGTATGTAGCTGTGTTAATATGTCCCTTTCCAGCCATCATGGTAGTATGTCATCTTGTGTGTTTGCAATAGTAGAAAGGGATATATGGATATATCTGCTGCGCTGCTGGTCAAGGAGATATCCAATGCAGATGATGGAGCCGAACAAAGAGCAGTTTATTAATCTACGCGTTTCAGAGTTGATACAACTCCTTCATCAGGAAAAAAAAAATCTTGCTTGTGGTGTCATAATTCAGATTACAGTGCAAAAGTAAGAGGGGTTCATTTACTTTTTCTCCCTGCCCTGTAGATGCGTGCTCATAAAAGGCGTATTGTGCTACTGTTTGTGTGTTATCAGCTTAGCTGGATTTTGTCTATGATTAGGCTGGGTTTCCATATACCTACACCATATGATTTATTAGCCTCCACTGATGACAACTGATGTCAAATGTTACATTAATTTCTATTGCAAAAGTGGTACATAGAAAAATGCAACATGTAGCGGTTTCTGATCCGGCTTCTTAAAGGGTCCAGCAGAGCAACTGATGGGTAGGATGCGTATGAGTGATGCTATAGCAAACCATGAGGTTCGTTCTCTCATCACTGTCCCTCTGCCATGTCACTGCCACACCGGAGACTATTATGTGCTACATTATCTAACGGGCTAATGTTACCAGATGAAGGGCTCAATCAGACGGCAGTTATTTGTGTAGAAGTTCTATCTGGGTTTTTCATAGATAGAACTCGTACATATTATCGATTATGGGGCTGTTCACATGTCCTTATATTTTTGCAGACCAAGTGGTCCAGATAAAATAATGGAGACATGTCTGATTTAGGCCACGGCCCCACTATCAGTATTCGGTCAGTATTTTTTCTCTGGAGTGTGACCCAAAACCAGGAGTGGGTGATAAATGCAGAATTGGTGCACTTGTTTCTATTATACCTTTTCTCTGATTGTTCCTCACCTGGTTTTGTCTCTCACTCCTGAGAAAAAATACTGACCAAATACTGATAGTGGGGCCGTGGCCTTTTATCCAAACTTGCTAAAGCAATTCTATGGGTCCATAAAAAATGAGCAGCACCCGGATGCCATCTGTGTGCTGTCTGTTTTTCACAGACTGATAGGAGAAGCTTGAGAAACCTCTATATTTTTTGCACACAGAAAAACTGATTAAGGTCTGACCAAACTCTGATGCTAAAAACTGACACAATGACCAAACTTTGATGAAAATCCGATAAAAACACACTGATGAAACTCATTGTTTATTGCCTATAAGAAAAATCACTGCTGTCTGAATGAGGCCTAAAGGAGAATGCGCCCTGCTTTGTGTCCTAGGGCTATAAAGCCAGACAAATATTTGTATGCTCATTTCTGACTTGTCCGGAGGTCTTGCATGTGTTTTCGGTTCAAATCTATAGGGTGAGAGGTTGTGTGTCCATCATCACTGAGTAGCTCCACAATCAGAGACTTTTAGTCGCTGCTCCCTCTGTATGGGCCGGCTTACCTGTGTGTACAGATCCCAGCCACATCTACACTAACTCCTGGGATGGGGTGTGGATCTGCATGTGTGGGAGTCCGCTATCCCCCTGGATCCACCTCAGGTAACAGCCTTCTGTTCACAGGCTTACACTAAGAAAGCCAGGTCTGACTTCTCCAGTGATCAGAGCAGTGCACTGCCTGCAGAGGATAATAGTATTATTATTTATAAATGGTAATAATCATTATCATAGACAATAATAACAAAAACAATGCTTACTGGTAATGCACATAATATACCAATGACCTATGTAGATTGTGAGCCCAATGGGGACAGTGATGATAATGTCTGTAAAGCGCTATGGAATATATTGGCGCAATATAAGTGAGTAAAATAAATAAAAAGTGATAAATAGTAGCAAAAACAGTAAATAATAATTGTAAATACCAATAGTTTAGTTCCCATTCTCTATACAGTAGATCGCCCGGTTAATGAGCCACTTGCCTTCTGCACAGAGCCACTTACCAGTGACTACAGATGTATTTTCTGATTCCACATTCACAGTCAGCAGGCGAGCTGTCTCTTTAAGGCGCGCTCCTGACCCCCCAGCGCGCTCCCGCGTCTATATCTGGAGTGTATGGAGATGCCTCAGGCTCAGAGAAGGAGAGGGCAGTGGAGCAGGAAGACTCTGAAGCTGCGCCGCTGTCTGCCGGACTCTTCCCTATGGATACAGCTCTTTGGCTCTGAGCATCAGGGACTGTGGCCACAATCTGCCCAATATTCCTAATTCTCTGCCGGGTCCTGCTGACAACTCCGCCGCCCACATGTTAGTCCACGCGTATTCTGCCATGGTGAGTAGTGGGCAGCTGCCCCTCTACTTCAGGGAACTTCCAGAGACTTAGGACGTGCCAACCTGACCAGATGGGGGCTAATTGCATAGACAGACAGATAGATACTTGTAGATAGATAGATAGATGGATAGATGTATAGATATATGGATGGATAGATGGATAGATAGATAGATGGATAGATGTATAGATATATGGATGGATAGATGGATAGATAGATAGATGGATAGATGTATAGATATATGGATGGATAGATGGATAGATATATAGATGGATGGATGGATAGATGTATAGATGGATAGATGGATAGATATATGGATTGATAGATGGATAGATATATGGATGGATAGATGTATAGATGGATAGATGGATAGATATATGGATGGATAGATGGATAGATATATGGATGGATAGATGGATAGATATATAGATGGATAGATGGATAGATATATGGATGGATAGATGGATAGATATATAGATGGATAGATGGATAGATATATGGATTGATAGATGTATAGATATATAGGTGGATAGATGGATAGATATATGGATTGATAGATGTATAGATATATAGGTGGATAGATGGATAGATATATGGATTGATAGATGTATAGATATATAGGTGGATAGATGGATAGATATATAGATGGATAGATGTATAGATATATAGGTGGATAGATGGATAGATATATAGATGGATAGATGGATAGATGTATAGATATATAGATGGATAGATGGATAGATAGATGGATTGATAGATGGATAGATATATGGATGGATAGATGGATAGATATATGGATTGATAGATGGATAGATATATGGATGGATAGATGGATAGATATATGGATTGATAGATGTATAGATATATAGATGGATAGATGTATAGATATATAGATGGATAGATGTATAGATATATGGATTGATAGATGTATAGATATATAGATGGATAGATGTATAGATATATGGATTGATAGATGTATAGATATATAGATGGATAGATGGATAGATATATGGATTGATAGATGGATAGATATATGGATGGATAGATGTATAGATATATGGATGGATAGATGTATAGATATATAGATGGATAGATGTATAGATATATGGATAGATAGATGGACAGACATATCCAGACGGGTGGATGTTGGCTCCCTTCCTGGATCCAGCCGGTCAGAGGTGCCCAGTTGCTGGTCTGGTGGGCGCTGTGATCAGTCCGGGCACTCTGTGGCAGGAGCTGGCAGTGATCAGCCATCTCTCAGGTCACTGATGGCCTCTGGCACCAGCAGACATGGCCGGGCCCCCAGTATGGCACACATCGGCCGCTTGCAGTGTGTGCAGTGATTGGAGTGTCAGCTCCTTGCCCCAGGACAGCTGTGCTGTAATCCTCTGTTCCTCTGTGTTGCAGGAGCGCTCGGATGCCCTGAATGGAGCTGCCAGCAGTGCCCGTCTTTCCCAGCTCTCCTCGCTGAACCAGGGGGCTTACTCCTCGGCTCCCCCGCTCTGTCACACTCCAGCTTCAGACTTCCAGCCACCATACTTCCCTCCCCCGTACCCCCAACCTCCTTTATCTTACTCCCAAAGCCAGGAGCCTGGATACCCCCATCTAGGAGACCCCTACGCTGGCATAAACCCCATCCACCAGCATCAGCAGCAGGCATGGCACACGCAGAGAAGTCGCCAGGAAGACGCAGGGCTGCTTTCTCAGGCACACAGGGGGCTCAGCCTGGACCCACGAAGAGACTATGGGGGGGTTCCCCGGCTACTGCACGGGCTGGGAGATGGTGGGCACAGCCTGGCAGAGAGTGCCCTGTCAATACATGCTCTGTCTCACCACAACATAGAAGACATGCAGGTAAGGATGTAATGGAAGCCGGCTCCACACCGACCTGTAACACCCAGCACAAATACTGATGCCAGTGCCACCAGTGCCAATGGGGAGAGAGCCATGTTATCTCCCTCCATCCACTCAAGATCAGCTGCACTAAATGTCGCATGTAATGTCCCTGCATGGTCCTGTAGCCCAGAGCTGTGTGCACACTCATAATGATATAACGCATGGAGATGGATCTAATCTAATAATCCTCAACTAGTCCCGGACCTAATGTTTTACTCCCAGAATCCGACATTAATTACTATTATTATGGCTGGATCTGTAGTGGACACATCCCCACTCTCTATCACAATAAGCTGTGTGTAATTGTATTCTATAGAAGTATATGATCCCTGAGAAGTGGAATGTGGAGAATATTCCTTAGCGTGAATTACAGTGTACAGCAGTGGTAGTGTGTGCATGGATGGAGGAATGGTTAGTGTGTGTGTCCATTACACCTACCCCTACCACATACATATATGCACCCACTACCACTGCTGTACATTATATATATATATATATGTGTGTCCATTACACCTACCCCTACCACATACATATATGCACCCACTACCACTGCTGTACATTATGTATATATGTGTGTCCATTACACCTACCCCTACCACATACATATATGCACACACTACCACTGCTGTACATTATGTATATATGTGTGTCCATTACACCTACCCCTGCCACATACATATATGCACCCACTACCACTGCTGTACATTATGTATATATGTGTGTCCATTACACCTACCCCTACCACATACATATATGCACACACTACCACTGCTGTACATTATGTATATATGTGTGTCCATTACACCTACCCCTGCCACATACATATATGCACCCACTACCACTGCTGTACATTATGTATATATGTGTGTCCATTACACCTACCCCTACCACATACATATATGCACACACTACCACTGCTGTACATTATGTATATATGTGTGTCCATTACACCTACCCCTACCACATACATATATGCACCCACTACCACTGCTGTATATATATATATATATATATATATATATGTGTGTGTGTCCATTACACCTACCCCTACCACATACATATATGCACCCACTACCACTGCTGTATATATTTATATATATATATATATATATATATATATATATGTGTGTCCATTACACCTACCCCTACCACATACATATATGCACACACTACCACTGCTGTACATGATATACATGTGTGTACAGTGATGTGTGCACTGACTGTTGTGCATGTGTGTAGTGTCCTCTGTGTGTAATATGTTTGCAGTATGGTTACACTATCGCTGCCATCCTCCTTGTCTTTGTAATTATCGAATTGCTCAGGGAATTAGCTGAAAATTATTTAACCATTTGCTGGCATTTGCCTCAATCTACTCCCATGCTAAGCCCCTGGGGCAGAGTTCAACGAAATAAACAAACTTTCCTTTTTTAAACAAGGAAATGAAATAAATATTATGATTTCCACACAATTATGTTGTATAAAGGAATTTACACACACAAACACACATGCGGTTTTATTTATTTATTCAATGATGATCTGAACAGTAAACTTGTGCTAGAAATGCGGGGACAGATCATGCGACATTTATCTCTCACTTTATTTTCTCACTGCAGAATTCGCTCAAATTCATACTATATTAGGTGGTTGTTTCCCGTTATAATGCACTGTTGCTTTGTTTCCCTGTGTATCTATCTATCTATCTATCTATCTATCTATCTATCTATCTATCTATCTATCTATCTATCTATCTACCTATCTATATGTGTGTGTGTGTGTATGAATCCACACTATATAATATATATATCTATATATACTGTATATCTATATAAGCATTTTTCATACAGGATTTTGATAGCCTGTATTCCTATATTTATGAATGTATTTACTTACTTATGAATTCTACAATTTTATGTAACAGTTTATATCACACAATGTAAATCTAAATTCGAAAATTCGATGTAGGTTATTTTGATTTGTTTTCCTGGATGTTTTTGTCAAGTTACAATGTTCCTAAAGTCTTTTATAGGCTGATTATGAGCTGTAGGAGACATTCTGCTGGTTTTAGCTGTCTCTATTGGATGAACATATTTTTTTATAATAATTTCCTTTTCTATGTTTGCTACTTAACTACAGTAAACAATTGGAAATTCCAGAGGAACGATCTAATAATTTTTTTATATTGAAAAGATGTAATTATTACAATATTGCTGTGCCCAAAATCTATTAAAACTTATAATATAAAATATGTGACAAATAATGAAGACATGAAAGAGATAGATAGATTAGATAGATAAAAAATGATCAGAGTAATTGATACTTGGTGATCTGATATTAACAGTGTTTGCTTCTAGGTGAGAATTGACCAGAAATTTATCATGTCCATAAATGATTAGTTCTAGTAATAGTAGAAATGGCTTGAAATGATATCTAAAAATAGTGTCAGATCATATACAAATAAGGATAAACACTAACAATATTTTTTTCCATTGAATGTAGCTTTCATTTACTCCTAGAATTAATACATAAGCCTAGCAAAAAATGTATGTTCTTATCCTTACTCCTATGTCTCCTTCACTAGAATACAATCCTTAAAACTTTATCAATAAGTATATCATATTTTATGAGTGGAGATTAGAGTAGTAAATACTTACAGTCCCCATTTTTTTCAGCTGCATAAATAATAAAGCCACACTGACCATAATATTAAGAATGGATAATGGCTCAACATATGCAGAGAAGCAGCAGAGCTGCATAGGACCAACTGAGCTCTGCTGCCATTGTGCGTTTTCTGCTTACAACCAGATAATTAATTAGTTGGTTAGTTATATTAGGTATCTGTATTAATTAGTTATTACTTTACTAGAAAATGGTTACAGCAGTAATCCACAATAATGTGCCATATTTATTTGACAGGCACAGCATACATAAAGATATATTAGGTTAGATTATCATGTATAATCTGCTTTGAGACTTGCATTCATATGTGACACAACTATTGTCACCTAGCTGCCCTTCTTGTATTTTTTATTCACATAAACTGCTAATATTATGTGACTATATATTTACATGTATGCTGTATCCCTATTAACCAGGTCTTGGATGAGTCAGGTGTCAGTTTACTGGACCAGTCTGTCATCAAAAAAGGTAAGTCTTGTTCTTTTATCATCAGAGCTGACCTTTGAGAGTATGTAATGGTGTTCCACTATTTTATAAAGACAGAGATGATAAAAAAATATGAAAAAAGGCTTTGCAAAATTTAGAGTTTTAGAGGTGAGAAGAATGTGCCAATCTGCTAAATTCCTATAGCTAATGCTCACAGTTTCCCTAACCCAGTATTTCTATGTAATACAACATTATTATTATTAATTTGTAGTAGTAGTAGTAGTAGTAGTAGTAGAGTACTATTAGCTTCAGTAGTTGTATATTTTTATTGTTTATATTTTTTATTATATTTTATAATAGTAGTAACACATGTAATTATATCATTAATTCTAATGTAATAGTTTTCTATAATTACCTTTTGAGAATTATTGAATTGTAGTTTCTATGTATAAATCTCACATATAATGTAACTATTGCATCTAGACTTTATTACTAGCTGCATACAATCATATCCCTTAAGGTCAATAATTGCCAACACAGACATCTTAAATTCCATTTACTTCTACCCAATACTGATCTCACTTCATCATTTTCTGTTTCTCACATTACCTCTGATAGCTGCATCAATTATAAAAAAAAGTGTAACATTGATATTTTTTCAAAGTTTTATTATATACACTGAATCTTCTATAAATGGTGAGATATGGGATAAATTGTTGTTTTCTCCCTATTCCCTTTGTATATCGTTTTCAGTCTTCAGGTCAATAATGCTTATAAAGGTCTGCAGATCTCTTGAGCATAAATATTAAAATATGTTCTAGTGAGTCTTTATTTTATAAGGAAATCCATAAAAGTTAAATGAGATTTGTAATGCTCAATTTAGGATTTTTGTAAATACATCAGATTACTTGGATTATTACATTTAAATTTAATGTTTATATGGCTGATTAACATACAAAAGTCCTAACTCTGTCTTAATAATAATTTTTATTGAGTTTTCAAAATATATCTCCAATCTCAAATAATTCAGCAATTGCCTTTATATTCCTTTCTTTATTTTTGGAGCAGTTATTCTGGCTTCATGAGAACCTATATTCCCTTACAGCAGTTACATTATTTTATATGCCATTTTTTTTTTTTTTTTTTTTTAGATATATTTAATTAATTTATTTTATATAAAGATTAAAGTTATCTTTAATTAACATAAAACTCATCATATGCCATTTTCACATTTGGTTATATTAAAATCGCACCCTCTGACAGCCCAAAATGATTCTTGGCGTTTCGTGCATTTGCCAATATTTACAGACATATTTTTAATTTTTGCTGATACATATGTTGTAATATGTATCAAGTATTTTGATGTGTTTACAAATATTTTTGATGCTGGTGAATTCGTGTTGATCAATGATCTAGTTTGTTTCTACATATAGTTTTGGAGAAAATAGAAGAAAAGTAAATATGTGTGTTTTTGAGAATAGAAGATGCCCATGTCTGGAATGACCTAAAATCCATCCTTCCTGGTCTGCACATTTTTTTCTTGAAGTTCTGTGTATGTAAATGATTAAGGACTGGCCTTTACACTGAAATGCCAAGACATGTAGAGTGCAACAGTGGCAGATATTCATCCCTGCATCATTCCCCTGCTGTGTGCTTACAGGCTCAAGATTTTGGGGAATACTTTTCCAATCTGTACTGTCTGCTTCAATTTCCTGCCCAGCCTTATGATCAAACCTCCGGTCTCTCACAGAGTCCCAGATTTTCCTATTAAAACTAATTACGGGAGACCAGTCTCATATCCCCAAATCCTCCTTTCTGTTCCCCTGCATTTACTGCCTCATAAACCACTAACAATGTCACAACTAAGGACTTCCAGCTGATTAGGAAAGTCTAGGAAAATGGCTGTTCTTCTTGGCTGTTTAACCCTTGTTTTGCCAACACCGAAAATTCCGGCCATTCATTTGTACCACTACGTGTAACTCCAGGACTGATCTGAATTTTCTGGCATTATATTTGTATCTAGGAGTATAGGCCTGGAGGAGGCAGAACTGATTTTCGCTGTGCGTTGTGCCAGGGAACTTACAAGTCTAGTTAATAGGTTGGTTTTCGAGGTGTGGGCCAAAAACAATTTCAAAATCATTCTTGGCTGACACAGAACCACATATATGTACAGGTTCGTTGACTAACATCTGCTAATATTGGCCTACAATCGGTAAGGCATATGTGCTGTAGTGGTTCTTGGTCATTACGGGTTGTAAAATATAAGAAAATCAAGTATTTATGCTATATTCGCCTGGTTTCTATGCCCAGAAGTGTGATAGATTTAGGTATATAGATTTTGGTATTCACATATAAAGATGTAGGGGTACTTGCTCAATAATCGTTAAAGGGTAGTGCATGGGTTAGGGGCATTTGGTACATGTGCACCAATATAACTAGGCAAATACATTTTACATGGTATGTAAATGGAGCCAGATAGACAAGCTGTGTATGTATTTGAGAGACTTTAAGCTTCCTTTATAAAGTGTTTAATTGGTTTATGGATCTGGAAGTAATTATCAGGAGCAGAGAGGGATTTTTGTGCTGGGCAGACATCAGGGCACTTTGATAAAGATAAAGTCTGAATTAAGGGCTTACAGTCTGACGAAGCTCATGTGTCTGTAGGCACGTATTATGGAGCAGTTTATGGATATGCTTTTAACTGGTTACCCAGAGCAGTATGCAATAATCATGGGACCGTATGTACATTTAATGCTAATGGAACGAATGAGCATACTATTTGCTCTCTATCACTGGGAGCAGCTTCATTGGCATGTCACTATGGGATAAATGCATATGTTATTAGAGAAGGGGGCCTTGTTCTGCGCTCACATATTACAGTTGGACCATGGGATAAAGTTGCCCATTGGTCCATGTCAATATTCTTCCAAAATACTCTTGGGAGTAGCTAAGCAATGAAAGTAGTACACTAACTGATTTATTCTTTGAGGGATTTATTTTAGATAGGATGAATATTGTGTAACTTCATGGCTCGTACAGACATCCCTCTATTGACCCCCTCTGGCATTTGTCAAAATACAAGTCATTACTGTATAAGCAAGTGAAGTCTATTGTTCTAATATCCTAAAAATCAATATTCAATAAAAGCCAGACTATTTTCTGACAACTTAAAAAAACAAAACACAAAAAATAATAGATGATTAGTAGGTGATGACTATCTAATTCCCTCTTCCTGAATTCTTCCTTATCTTGGTCTTGGCCCATGTCTGGGTTTTTGTTGGTACTAACATTTTTGAACATTCAGTAAGATGTCAGTTTGGTCACTTACATTATGAGACTTTTTAAAATATTCAAGTTTCCCTTCTCCTTATCATTTCACACTTTTCTACTTATTTACTTGAGCCACGATCCTTGACCGTCCCTTAATAGACTTAGTATGGTGGGGTAGACTTTTTGCTTTTTAGAATTCAGTGTGAGAGTTTTTCAGGAACTTGGTCCATAAGACCATTCATGTAGCGCTCTATACATACATTACCATGGATGTGCTGTATGTTAACAACGCAGGCCCTGTACCTATAGCTCTTCTCTCATAGACTGAGTTGTATATTAAATGTGAGTACATACAATGTCTCATTTACTAAGGGTGCGTTCAGACTCGTGTCTTTAGGGGAATGCGCAATTGCGTTTTTGCATTTGTTTTCTGTATTCCCTTCACTTCAATTTAAAATAAGTTAAATCTATAGGTCTGTCCCAATTAGCATTTTCCCTGCCAGACATATATTGCCAGTATATTCTAGTACTTTGCATTAGTGCCTTGTACAAATAGTAGCTTTCATTGGTTCATTTGACTGTGCCATGGCATGGGTAGGCTTTCTACTGCTCACTGCAGGTACAGGTAATCACCTCATCATTCCCATGTTATACCTGAGAGTAACCACTAATACATGAATTAACTTATTTTTGGCCCCATGGTGGCTGTTGTTAGTCAGAGCCCTCCCATGACAGATGTAGCAATGGATATAGCGGAGCAGAGAGAAGGGGCGGTATTTCTCACATTACCCAAACTCTTGGGACCAAGATCTATCAATTAAAGCAGCACACATAGCACCTGATGTAACGTATCTGCCTGCTGAAACCCTCCAGCATGTGAGACATGCTATACCGCGACTGTAAGAACTGAATGTACCTGCACCGCTGATTCATTTTAGTAGGTAGCGCCATATTTTGGATATGGTTAGGGGCTGCACAAGTGATGGACAGTAGAGGGTTGTAAAAATTACACCAGATCTATAAAGGAACCACTCTGGATTAAGTTAGACTTCCATTTTAAGTATTTCTAGCATCTAGCAATCTAATATTATATAATAGCATTTAAAAAAAATATTTACATTTAAAGGCGGTAAATAGCATGGATGCTAATATTTTGGTCAGTGAAAAAAAAAATAATTAAAAATAGCTTTTACTATAACTTCATTTTTATTTCTTTTTTTAGACTCTTTTATACGAGTAATTGTGTGTATCACACTTTATTCTGTTAAATTATTATATCAGGCACAGAAAGACTTCACTTCACCCATCAACATGGCAACACCCTTACTAAACATGCCCAAATAATGTGAAATAAAGTCATTCTGACCCATAGAGATGAATGATGCAGCATCTCAATGCTCTTCCAGCACAGCCCATTATTTATGCATATTGGAAAACCCAGCCTACTATTTCATCTGCAATGTATAGTCTAGGAATGAAAGAGTTAAAATGGTTAGCCTATGGAAATGTGCCAGGCAGTGCTTGTGGGATAATTGGCTGTTTACTGCACATCCATAGCACATATCAAACACTTTAGGTTGTTAACACTATCATTTCCAGGGCTGATCCTTTACAGGAGACTCCGTGGAAAGTATGACAAGTATGACACATGCTGTATAATGTAGCAGGCACTGCGCTCTCATGTTTGTTACATCCATCCATTATAAGGCTTCTGTACAAGTTACAATGCCCTTACTGAAGCATATGACAAATTCTTCATTCTGTCTAGTTAGGCAGATGTATGGGCCTTATTCACATTGCTTTGTCCAGCGCCAGTGAGTAGTATATAGCTTCCGATATAATTAGCCCTATGTCTACCAGCGCTCAGCACCTGTGTGCACAGCGCTTCTCAGGGACCTCACTACAAAGGAAATGTCTCTGTGGCCTGCAGCAATTGGAGGCTGCAACCACGTGGCATTGCGTCGCTGTGACTGTAGTGTCATTGAGGCCTCATACAAACCTCACACAACCCCTTTTACTTCTGAGAAGAATGCCCAAGTTAAAGGCAATCTGTCACCAGGTTTTTGCTACCTCATTTGGAAGCAGCATATGTAGTGGCAGAATCCCTGATTCCAGTGCTGTGTCACTGAGCTGCTTGCTGTTATTTTGATAAAATCAGTGTTTTATCTGCAGTTCTCTGAATGCTGAGCTCTGTATAACCCAGCCCAGACCACTGATTGGCAGTTTTCTCTGTGCACTGTGCATAGGCAGAAAGCTGTCCATCAGTGGTGGGGGCGGGGTAATACAGAGCTCATGAATGTAGAGGACTACACAGCAGCAGCTTACTTGTCCTCTAGTGATAATCTCTTGCTAGTAAAACTGTTTATTTTATCACAAATATGGCAAGCAGCCCAGTAAGTGACAAACAGCTGGAATCAGGATCTCTGTCTGTAAATTATCATGCTCTCAGATTAGGTGGCAAAAAAACTTCACTTAAAGGGAATCTCTTGACTATTAAAACAAAACCTAGCATTCATTAAATATGATGCCTAACCTTCAGGCAGCATATTATACAGTGAGGGGTGCTGGACAGATTGATAGATACGTTTTTTTGGAAAACCTTTAGTATAACTTGTATTTTACTCATTGTAATCCCTGCTCAAACTATGCTTAGGAGTCCAGTGGGTGGTCTTTTTATATGGCACCACTAATTCCACAGACATTATCATTACTGTCCCCACTGGGGCTCACAATCTAGATTCCCTATCAGTATGTCTTTGGAGTGTGAGAGGAAACTGGAGGAAACCGCACCAACACAGGGAGAACATACAAACTCCTTCCAGATGTTGTCCTTGGTGGGATTTGAACCCAGGACCCCAACACTGCACGGCTGCAGTGCTAACCACTGAGCCACCATGATTGACAGACTTCACTGCATAGCTATGCATACAGTTATAGCTGTCAATCACTAGGTAAGACCACCCACTAAGCATAGTATGAGCAGAGATGTCAATGAATAAAATACAAGCAACGCTGAATGTCCCCACAAACCTATATATCAATCAGCTCAGCTCCTCCTGCTATGTAACATGCTGCCCACAGATAGGACAGGTGGGGCTGGAGGTACAGCATAGCAGGCTTCCTTTCATTTAGTCCATCCCTACCCAGTCTGCTGTTGATTTACATCCAGCACATCAATCTGCACGTCATTTCCTTACATCAAATACTGTATTTACAAATGCCTGGAGATCCCTTTAAACCTCATTAATATTTGCATATGATGAACGATATGAAAGAATCAGGTGTGATATATAGTATAATCTACCATGATAGCACTAGTTTGGTCCTAGAACAATGCTGTACAGAACTGATCTTTATTAAATCCAAGGAAAGTATGTTTCCTTAATACAAGTGAGCTGCTGCTTCAGAGCCGGAGTGACCAGATCACAGCCCCTGTAATTGTCAGACACAAGTCACTGGCTTACTTATTGTCATATTGTTCTTGCATCATCCTTGCTCACATGAGATCATTCATTGGAGGAAACTATTGCTCTTTCATGTATTTATGTAACTGGAATTGTCTGATAAGAACAACTATGACTAAGGACAACGTTTTTTTCTTTGGTAAAACCTATATCTGTAATGGATCTTAATAGACTTTAAAAATGAAGACTGAAGAATTTTAACTTCTAAGTAGTTGTGTTTAATCGCTTTTCTTGTCTGATGATAAGGTGTACCAGGATTTCTAACAGAATTTCTAACGTATTTCAGTCAATCACACCCAAATGCACTAAGTGCGTCCAAAACGTGAGCGCAGGAGCCTGATGTTTCCTGGGGCTTGTCGTTTGTTGTTGTTGTTTTAAACTATGAATGTGTTAGGGCATGTTCACACATAGTGATTTTTCTGCATTTTTTCTGTGTGGCCTTCTTTTTGTGCGGCAAAAAGCTACTTTTTACAGTAGCAGCAAAATAAACCAGAGTTCTAAAATCTCATTCACACTGTGCATTTTTTTCCTTATGTATTTGAGCTGCAGCATGTGTTTTTTTTAAAACCACATCATGTAAATTCTTTTAGGGTTTTGCAACGTTTTTCAACCATTCAAATAAATGGAAAGAAAGTGCAAATAAAATGGCAGCAAAACCGCATGTAAAAACAGAAAAAATGCATGTATTGTTTGTAGCAATTTTTCTGTTAACACTCTGTTTTTTGGTGCAGAAAAATCCACTGCAATTACGCCACATGTGAACATACCCTTAGGCAACCTGTGTTTAGCAGGGTCCAATTACTATATGCAAAAAGCTCCTGCTGCACATGTCCCATTGGTCCCTTCAGGCTATTATACCTTCAGTATACCTTTTTTGCTGCACTATTCCATTTAAAGGCATTTAAAAAAATATTTACCACTTGGTTATCTGTCAAACACTGCAAAATGTAGTGTGAAGAGAGCCTTAAAGGTGTCTTGCATAATAATAATTTACTATACTACTTAATCCTGTAATTCAAGAATAGTGTGACAGTTCTTCTGGGTAGTAACTATGTCCAGGCTTGTTCTTATAAGATAGGCCACTTACACTGCACACTTCTCCTGACTCAGGTTGGTGATGGAAAGAGAAGCCATGTAGCTAACATCAGTGTCAAGCCTGTAGCTGGATGTAGCTTCTGCCAGCTCTGTGGTCAGTAGATTGTAACATACAAAGAAATAATAATTCAGAAGTAGATTTGCCAGAATATGGTATACATTACAATACTGATGATCTATCGTGTATCATACTGCAGATCTGAATGATTAGAGAAGGGTACATGCACTCACATAGGATCACATCTGCGGCTCTGCCTGGTGGACTTGCCTTATTTGTAAGTAATGAAATGTCTCAATCTCTACAGTGTCTTATTATGTATGGGCAGTACGGTGGCTCAGTGGTTAGCACTGAAGTCTTGCAGTGGTGGGGTCCTGAGTTCAAATGCCAAGAAGGACAACATCTGCAAGGAGTTTGTATGTTCTCCCTGTGTTTATGTGGGTTTCCTCCCACATTTCAAAGACATACTGATTGAGAAATTAGATTGTGAGTCCCATTGGGCACAGCAGTGATAAAGCAATGCAGAATATGATGGTGCTATATAAGAAAAGCATAATAAATAATGTACTATGCAGTTGGCAAAATATATAAACCATAGATAAAAAAGGAATGATCCAGATTTTTATAATTACATTTCTATGTACTGACAACTATTTAAAATGACCAGATTGTGGAGCAATGAGTGAAGGGAAGAGGTAGAAAACATATGCAATAGGGAGTGAACAGATGTGTAAAGATGGCAAGCAGGGAATAATTTAATTGCAGGAGCAGGCAGAGAGAAGGCTGATTTAGGTAACAGCAGAGGGTCTGGTGCTGGGAACAGTTATAGGCAGCAAGTGAGTATTCTAGATCTCCTGGTTTATCTATCGATCATCTGTGTGGGAGAAATATACAGTTTGGGTTTAAGTAACCAATTTAACAAGATGATCCAATTAATTAAATCTATCATTCATTCAGATACATGCGTACAGTGCCGATGTTAGGTTGGACGCTCGCTCCTCAGCAAACTGGTCAATACACCACATGTGTAGCCGATTTAGCTGCTGAGGTGCCTATGAGGAAGAAAGGCCCCCTCACACTGCAGGTTTCTCAGCCGCTGCAGGTTGCGCAGACGCGGCTGTGAATGTTCCACTTTCTCCCAAGTAGATTCTCCTTCTCCAAACCAGAATGTTGGGGAAAAGGCCAAATCTTCCTATGCTTTTCATTTATAGTTAATTAAGTGGATTTAATCAGCCATCAATTGCCCCTAACAGCTGCGTGTGGATCCGAAATCAAACCACGGCTGTTAAACAGTTAAATGCCGCTGACATTCGCTGACGACAGTATTTAACATGCGCCGGCCAGAAGCGTGTCACAAACCCCGCCCATTGGCACCCCTGTCAAGCGATTGCAGAGCGCCGATGGGTTGTCATGCCAGCCGGCGTGCCTGTCATCACGATGATCCTGGTTTGCGTTCATAGGAGATCGTGATTTTTGCTATACATAGCAGGGCTGAAGCACTGCTATGTGTAGCACTGGCGATCGGATGATCCCTGCTTCAAGTCTCCTAAGGTGACTATTAAATAAAGTAAAAAGTTTTAAAAAAAAGTTTTAAAAAATATTTAAAAAATTAAATAAAACACAAAAGTTAAAATACCTCTCTTTTGCCACATTAAAAATCTAAAAAATACATATATTTGTATTAATATGATCGGTTAATGGCGTAATGAGAAAGAAATCAAATCGCCTGAATTACGTTTTTGTGGTCACCACAACATGCAATAAAATGCAATAACAGGTGATCAAAACATCACATCTGTCCCAAAATGGTGTCAATAAAAATGTTTGTTTGGGGCGCAAAAAATAAGCCCTCACCCACCCCGATATCCCGAAAAATGGAGACGATACGGATCTCAGAAAATGGTGACAAATGCAAAAACTTTTTTTCATACAAATTTCAGATTTTTTTTTCCCCACTTAAATAAAAAAGAACCTATACATGTTTGGTATCTGCATACTCGTACTGACCTGGGGAATCATATTACCAGGTCTGTTTTACCATATAGTGAACATCGTAAATAAAAACCCAAAAAACATTTGTGGAATTGCACTTTTTTTTGCAATTTACTGCACTTGGAATTTTTTTCCCGTTTTACAGTACACTATATGGTAAAATCAATGGTGTAATTCAAGAGTACAACGCGTCCCGCAAAAAACAAGCCCTCACGGCTATATATGGAAAAATAAAAAAGTTATGGCTCTTGGAAGAAGGGGAGGAAAAAACGAGAAAACAAAAACAAAACAACAACGGAAACTCGCCTGGTGAGGAAGTGGTTAAAAATAAACATCACAAACCAATAAATAATATGGACATATTTAGTATCCCTGTAATCATTACATCCCTTTACACAATACACAATGCATTGAACATATTATTTATGGTGTTCAGTAAACATTGAAAAAAAAACAAATTTTCTCCATTAAATTCATAAATAAATTACATACATCTATGGCAAAATGACACAAAAAATAATTAGCAAAAAAAAACAAACAATACCTCATATAATGAAGCTTATGTAAAAATAAAAAAATTAAGGCTGTTACAACTATGAATGAATGAACAAAAAAAATATTTTTCTGGTCATCTACATAGGTGCATTACAAAAATGTCACTATGCATATACATGTATATATGGATCTTATTTATGCTTGTGCACATGAGTGTATTATGTACAGTATATGTAAGCTTAATATGTAAATGCGCATGTATTATGTATTAGCTAGTGCACATTTTACTATATTGTTCCTAATGTGAATGTGTGTGTTGGGCCTGATGGATTGGGGGCCCAGGCACAAGACTTACAGCAGGGCCCTTCACTGTCAGTGCCCATCTTTGGGTTCACAAATGGGTTGGGCTTATGTAAATTTGCAACCAAAGAGCCGATTTTTCTGGCATCTCCTACTCCAGCATTTTTTTATTGCAGCGCTGGAGTGGTGCTACTATTCTAAGTTCCCTGCCCTAGTATTACACTTACCAGCCACAGTCTTCAGCTCTTCTGTGCACCACTCCAGTCCTGTGCCGCCATCTTGTGACCACAACTTCTCACTGACCGGAAGTCAGAGGTAACAGTCACACGCTCTCAGTATAACTCTATGAGCGCCTTGTTCTGGCCTCGTTCTGGCTCTCATAGACTTCCATTGAGTTGTGACTTTCGAATCGCTCAGCGAACACTGCAGCAATCCGGCAGGTCACAAACTGCTGGAGACAAAAAGGAGCGGTGCTGATGACAGAGGAAGACGGCGGTTGGTAAGTATCAGATTGGGTGAAGAAAACTTAGATTAGAAGCACCACTCCAGGCATGGCATAATAAATAGACAATTTGTTATGCCATGCCTCTGCTTTTTTTTGTGTGCATATATTTGTGTTTCTTCAGATACTTAGTTATACCATGCCTGATGAAGAGACCTACGTAGTCTGGAAAGCTTGCTTTGTAACATCATTTATTTTATTCTTGTTAGCCATTAAAAGGTATCATAACTACAAGAGTATCTTGTTTTTCCCACTGACAACAATCAATAATCCAATGAAACAGTAATCCAATGTACAAATCTAGGCGATATGTATATAGAAGAATATACTTACTGATGTAAGCCCAGTTTGTCCCTACTGCACAATCTAATATGTCTGACATCTGACAAGTTAAGGAAAATGCTGACCCATTAACGGTCTTTTTTATTGCTCCACAGTTCCGATGCCATTGAAAAGCAGCAGCATGATGTCCTCTCTCACTGTGAATAAAGAAGGCCTCATAGGAGGAGTATCAAATCCAAACGAGGTTTTCTGCTCTGTCCCTGGACGGTTGTCCCTGCTTAGTTCCACCTCCAAATATAAGGTGACAGTGGGGGAGGTCCAGAGACGCCTATCACCTCCCGAGTGTCTTAATGCATCTTTACTTGGAGGAGTACTAAGGAGGTAAGTCCTAAACACTGTTACACTTTGGTTCCATGTTTCATAATAAAATAATAGTATTTATTAATTTTAGTGCATTTTCCTACTGAATATTTCTATAAAAATTGTAAATCATATTCTAAAAATAAAAAAGTAACCATGAAAAATTAGATAATGGCATCAAACAGATCACACATAAAAAATCACCCATGAAGAAACTACAAAACAAAAAGTGATTTGGCTGCTCGATCTGTGCCACTTCATTTACAGATACAGTATGAATACGATCATTTCCTTGATGGAATGTTCCCTTTGTAAAAATAATAGATTTAGGGGATGACTTTGGGAAACAAAGCTGTTTTCTGGAGATTCTAGCCTTGTGTGAAGAATACTGAAGATCCTAGACAGATTTCATGGCTAATTGGCTATGCATGGCTGTATACATTTTCTACTTGTTCAGATATATGGGCAGCATGGTGGCTCAGTGGTTAGCACTGCAAACTTGCAGCGCTGAGGTTCAAATCCCACCAAGGATAACATCTGCAAGGAGTTTGTATGTTCTCCCTGTGTTTGGATGGGTTTCCTCCGGGTTCCCTGGTTTTCTCCCACATTCCAAAGAAATACTGATAGGGAATTTAGATTGTGAGCCCCAATGGGGACAGTGATGATAATGTCAGTAAAGTGCTGTGGAATTAATGGCGCTATAAAAGTGAGTAAAATAAATAAATATATATCAGCTATTATTTGCCAAGATCTAGTTTCATTAAGTTTTTTCCCCAAAACTTTGCAATGCCTGTACAAGTGTTGTGAATGAAACTGCAGTTCAGGCCTATGTATTTATATAGTGCTGCAATACCGGATACATGAACAATCATAGCCATATTACTGGAAAAAGGATCTTCTTCACAAGTCCATCTTTTTGTATGTAGGGCAAAATCAAAGAATGGTGGTCGCTGTCTTCGCGAGAGGTTGGAAAAAATTGGTTTGAATCTGCCGGCAGGAAGACGTAAAGCTGCCAATGTGACTCTACTGACATCTCTGGTGGAAGGTAAGAAACCCATGGAGACAAGTACAAAACTCTTCGGTAGGGATTAGAAAGGTGAAGTGACATGGCTTATTCTTGGTAGAAATCTGTGCTTTTAGATACAAAATCTAAATTAGTACACACTCTGAGACACTTTTAACTGCAGATGAACACCACCACTGGTTGAACTAAGCAATACTTGGTGGTCCAAATTGTATTGGGACAAACCTGTGGTCGCAGATTGTGAGCAATCATTCCCATAATAACACAAATCCAAACATATTGGATTTTTATATTGGGTCCATCATTGGCCACCTTCACTTAAAGATTCTTAGTCACCAGATCATAAGTGGCCAGTTTTTCCCTGAGTTTTTCACTTTTTGTCGCCTTAAAATCCATATAGGATTCCAGAGATATTGGCCTTATTTAATGCTAATTTTTATGGTCTTTGCAAAGGGACGATGCTCACAGGGTAATAATACATAGCCTCTTTGGTTCCTACGCCTCCTTGGTAAAGACCATAAAAAATTGCACTAAATAAAAAGGACCATATCTCTGGAACTGAATGGCAGATTTTAAAAGACCAAAAAATGGAAAACTCAGGGGATCAGCGAGAATAAAATAAGAGCAAAAATTGGCCACTCTTGACTTGGTTACCGTGTAGCTCACTGCAAAGGGATAGTTTATTCAGTGTTGATCAGTCACTTCGCTTTTAAGCCTTTCTAAAACTATGTGAGAAGACACGAAGGAAGCAGTATATGGAGATAGACAGTCTAGTGTTAATCTATCATTGTGGCACCCTGGGCAGAATATGAAAGCTGCTCCTAATCAACAGCCGTTTTCAGTAGACAGAATATGTCCTCTTTCATTCCATGTTTATGTAAATTACCGTGCCTTGGGCTAATATGCAGAATTACTTTTAATCATGTGCTGTTGTTGGTTTGTGAGGAATAAATAGAGATAAACAGAGGGTGAAATGGAATATTATACATATATAGTACTTCATATAAGAAGGTGGATTGATTTCATCGGTAGCTCTGTATATTAGCCCCTCGCTATTTATAATGAAGTTACAGGGTTAACAGGCAAGGGAACGTTTCCATTATAACTATGGTAAAGAAGGTCTGGTGAAGTTGCAGAACAGTTTTGCAGTCTAAGTCCAAAAAGTTATAAAATGTACCAAGAATTGTTCCTGTTTATCAAAATTACTATATTATTTGACATTGTATGAAAATATCACATATGGAAAAACATTATACAGCTCACTGGTTATATTTACATTAATGTATATTAGATATATTGGAAGTGTAGAAAATGGAAAACTGACGTAGCTACTTAGAAGAAGCATAGACTTAGTTACGTCATGGTTGTTGTACTAACTGGCACTTCTCTTCTGCAGGTGAGGCGGTCCATCTAGCCAGAGATTTTGGCTATGTCTGTGAGACCGAGTTCCCAGCAAAAGCTGCTGCAGAGTATCTGTGTCGCCAACACTCTGATCCTACTGAGCTCCACACGCGGAAAAACATGCTCCTTGCAACCAAGTAAGAGTTAAGACTATGGTAACTCCTTGGTGTCATACCTGGAATATTAGGCAACTTAAGAATTTCTGCAGGCTGGAAGGTTTAGTCTAATTTTGACAATATCATGTCATTTGAAGAGTGCTACCGCAAAGAATAGCAGAGGGTTGTCCTATATAGCTATTTATGACAATGTGTACTGGGAAACTGTGAATAACTTTCATGTTCATAGCTCTAGTAGTGGCAACAGAAACTTGTCTTTTTACAATGTGAACTTTGGATGTTTTGGATTCTTTGCTGGGACATAAGGCTAGCAATAGGAGGTAACTCATTTATTTGGAGATTAGTGGATTGAATATGGAGTTGGATCTCATTTTTGTGATGCAGGACACTATGTTATCTCTTCCCAAGAGAACTAGAGAAACTGTGTTTGGGAAAATGACTTCCAGATTACTTGGGCTAAACTTGCATACATTTCAGTTATTTCTCATTTTTCTTAGACACATTATCCCAGTTACATCATATAGAATTGTTAATGCCCCACACTTTACTTTAAAGCAAGGCTGACAGTAGCTTTACAGTACAAACTGCATACGTTACTAAATGGATCTCTTAGACCTGATTTGGGTGCGGTATTTACTTTGAAAATCAGTGTCAGAATGGCTGTACAATCCTTTATGAAAGTGCAACTCAATCGTTGCTCTTATTGCCTGATTGACAGCTCCTCAGTGTCCCTCCTGCTGCTGAGATCTCACACTGCTCAGTATAAACTGTACCTGCCAGCCAGCCAGAATGATAGACATTGAATACACTACGTCTCATAAACTATTTTATTCTATAACTGGACTCAGTATTATGTAGCCATTGTGACATGGATTTTCAAAGTAAATACACTAGTCTCCCCTGGTGTATGAGATTTGTTTAATAATGTATCCTGTTTGAATTGTGGAATGAGGAGAATGAACGTTGCTTCACATGTTCACCAATAGTTGTATTAATGTTGATACCATTTGCTTTTCTAAAACTGAGTTATACATTTTAGGCAGATATGCAAGGAGTTTGCTGACTTAATGGCCCAAGATCGTTCTCCATTGGGAAACAGCCGTCCATCTCTTATCCTGGAGCCTGGAGTACAGAGCTGCCTGACTCACTTCAGCTTGATCACTCATGGGTTTGGAGGACCAGCCATATGTGCAGCACTCACTGCCTTCCAGAACTACCTACTCGAGTCTCTAAAAGGCATGGATAAGATCTTTATGAACAGTACAGGAAATGGACACTCTGGGGAATCCAAACCTACAGAGAAGGAGCTTAAACATAGGAAATAGCCCTATGTGACATTTATGATGAGGGCTTGAAACTGAGATAGATCTCTTGGAAACCAAGATCAAATCCTAGCGGTGGAAACTATTCTGTGAAAGCGGAGTGATTTCATGTCCCGGAGATGAAGATACACTTTATTAAGGAAGAAATGGAACATGATGGGAAGACATCATAGCATCATGGTACTTGTTGCAGATATGAAGATGTGTTTTATACTTGCACCTGTCTTTAACATAACACGCACACAGACTGATATATAGACTATGAAGAACTTCCAGAACTTTTCTACATGACAACAAAGTACAGTCAACATATCACTCTTATAAAGAACTGTTTCCCACAGAACAGCAGGACACTTCTATAGAGAGTTATGGAACCACTGCTACAATATACAGGTTAAATAGTCATCTGAGATCTTGCTGATTTTGGTCTACAACAGGTGACTTAGCAAAATGACATGGTTAAACAATCCTATGGTAATATTCAATCCAATTGTATGAACTGCTACAAAATGTAATTCCACCAATTTATGGAACAGATACATAACTTAATTTGTACAACATGATACACCACTAACCAGGATGCATTACTGCTCTGGAAGAACACAATTGTTTTTATCCGCCACACTACATTGTTCTTACCTTGCCGAGCACACTTAAAGGGGACTTGTCACCATGTCAGAAGTGGCCAGTTTTTGTTTTATTTTAAGGTCTATGGAACTGTATTAAATATATGTATATATATGCAAAAACAAAAAAACAGAATACTCATGGGAGTAAAAACTGGTTACTTTTGACCTGGTGATAGCTATCTATGAAAACATTAACAGGAAGACAAAAGTCATTCTCAGTTTATATTTTTTCTTTTAGATTCTGCTCATATTGAGTAAACAGCAGGGATAAAAGGATTACGCTTTATACATATTTACACTCACTCCTTATTATAGTTGCCGTGGCTTCCTGTCATTTTCCTCTCAGTGACAGCCAAGATGGGATATCATGGTAGCACCAAAATGTATCACCTGCATTTCCCATTCACTACAGTGCTTAGCACTACAAGATAGCCACAGCAGCATGGAGACCAGACGGCGTCATTGGTGGCTGCAGCCTCTGCTGTCAAGTATTGGTCCAGACATATTTGGGTCAAATTATTCTACAAAAAATTATTATGAAGAACTCTCTAATGGATAATTATCCTATAAGTTATTTTATAAGAACAAAAAAAACTTTCTTAAATTAAACTATTGCTCATCCTTTAATTTCTACTCAACTCTTTTTTTTTATTGTATCAAATGCATACAAAAAACACTCAATAGACAAAAACATTAAACCCCAAAACAAATCCTACCCCAGCATGGGAAAAGGAAAGAAAAAAATGCATTCTTTTATAACTTAAAGAGAACCTGTCAGCAGGATTTAGCCCTATAAACTAAAGGCATGGCTATAATGGCGCTGTGATGCTGATTAATATGATACCTGATTTGAAGGGATCTGCTCAGTGGTTGTTTAATACTCACCTTATGAAGTTTTCAGAAAATTACGTCTTGTGTGCTTCAGTGTAATTTGGGGTGGGACATGGGGCAAGGTCTTCTTCTCGTTCTCCGCCTCCCCCCACCAGCCTCCTCTGTTTCTTGTACAGATCACTCATTATTCAGTGACCTGCCTCCTATGTAAAATTCCAAGCCACCGCCATCACTGTATGGCCGGCGCATGCGCAGAGGGAGCCGGCATCCTGTGTGCAAGACTGGAATAAATTGGCACCTGAGGCAGCGCATGTGCGGATTCTTAATAAAGGAGGCAGGTCACTGAAAAATCTTCTGTAGAAGAAGCAGAGGAGGCTGGTGGGGGAAGGAGAACGAGAAGAAAATCCTATTCCCACGCAATGGCTTTACTTTATAGTGCTAAATCCTGCTGACAGGTTCTCTTTACTTCACCACAATACATACAAGAAATCTGATTACAATTCATCTTGTTAAAACTCCACCACTTACTCTGAGAGTTTTTTTATATATATATATATGTATATGTATATATATATATATATATATATATATATATATATATATATATATATATATATATATATATATATATATATATATATATAGTACAGACCAAAAGTTTGGACATACCTTCTCATTTAAAGATTTTTCTGTATTTTCATGACTATGAAAATTGTACATTCACACTGAAGGCATCAAAACTATGAATTAACACATGTGGAATTATATACTTAACAAAAAAGTGTGAAACTACTGAAAATATGTCTTATATTCTAGGTTCTTCAAAGTAGCCACCTTTTTCTTTGATGACTGCTTTGCACACTCTTGGCATTCTCTTGATGAGCTTCAAGAGGTAGTCACCGGAAATGGTCTTCCAACAATCTTGAAGGAGTTCCCAGAGATGCTTAGCACTTGTTGGCCCTTTTGCCTTCACTCTGCGGTCCAGCTCACCCCAAACCATCTCGATTGGGTTCAGGTCTGGTGACTGTGGAGGCCAGGTCATCTGGTGTAGCACCCCATCACTCTCCTTCTTGGTCAAATAGCCGTTACACAGCCTGGAGGTGTGTTTGGGGTCATTATCCTGTTGAAAAATAAATGATGGTCCAACTAAACGCAAACCGGATGGAATAGCATGCCGCTGCAAGATGCTGTGGTAGCCATGCTGGTTCAGTATGCCTTCAATTTTGAATAAATCCCCAACAGTGTCACCAGCAAAGCACCCCCACACCATCACACCTCCTTCTCCATTTTTTCTTGCCATAATACAAACTCTAACAGATTATTCAGTAGGACTATCAGCTGTGTATCCACCAGACTTCTGCACAACACAACTGATGGTCCCAACCCCATTTATAAGGCAAGAAATCCCACTTATTAAACCTGACAGGGCACACCTGTGAAGTGAAAACCATTTCCGGTGACTACCTCTTGAAGCTCATCAAGAGAATGCCGAGAGTGTGCAAAGCAGTCATCAAAGCAAAAGGTGGCTACTCTGAAGAACCTAGAATATAAGACATATTTTCAGTTGTTTCACACTTTTTTGTTAAGTATATAATTCCACATGTGTTAATTCATAGTTCTGATGCCTTCAGTGTGAATGTACAATTTTCATAGTCATGAAAATACAGAAAAATCTTTAAATGAGAAGGTGTGTGCAAACTTTTGGACTGTACTGTGTATATATATATATATATATATATATATATATATATATATATACAATACGTGCAATATTTCATCTTACTAAATTATTACTTGCTAACAATTTCCTTGTAAGTATCGTGTCGGCTGCAGATAAAGTAAGGTAATGCACACGTCTGTTTAGTTGGACGACTGTGCATATTGAATTGATGGAAGTGGTAACATTGGGAAAGAAAGTCCATTTGTAAAGCCACTTTTATTAGTTGCTCAGGTGAAGCACTCAAAATCTCTATAGCCAAAAGTATCCCTGCTGCTTGCAAAATATGGGATATGCCACTTCAAAACTGCCAGAAGATTATTTCTGTCTACAGAGGAGGCATCTGACAGTTTTCTTATTTATATATAGGACTATTAGAGATGACTTGCTGATGTGGGAGCTTGGCTATTGAAACATCTTTTATCCATGGTCACTTTGCACCCCAAATGTTGGGGTCAACAGTCTGTTGGGCCGATCATTCTCCAAGACCTTGAATTCTTCTCCACTATTCTCTGCACTTTGCATGGACAGCAGACATTGGCCATCCTCCACAAGCATGGTCAAGACTGGAAGCACCACTGATGAGAATATGTTGCTTTCTGCCCTAGTTAATCAAAGACATTTGTAAATATTTATTTATGTGTAATTAAATGGGAACATTGTTAAAATGTTCAGTGCAAGCTATTTATAAGCTGAGTGAGTTTTGGGGGTATTATAATTTGGGATATCTCCCCACTCCTGTGTCTGGGGTGTCCATGCATCCATGAGGGTTTCTTATATCACAGATGTGTCTGTTGTTGTTAAAAAAAATAATTACCCACAAATGAGAAAAAAAATGAAATTATCATTAATAAAAAAAATCAATCCAAGCCAATTTCTGTCTGTTTAAATATTGCCAGTTGTTAAAGGATTGGTGTGACATTGTATTACTAATGTTTTTAAGCACAATTTTTTTTTAACGCAAATGGAGTGATAAAATGTAAAATTGTTCGATGTTGGCCACAGAATTCATAGAGTCAGCGGTTTTTGAGGGCTTCGTTCCTGTATTAGAAAGGGTTATTAGAGACTAGATGAAAGAATATATATACTGCATATATTTTATCATCCATGAACGGCACCACTCCAGTTTATCATACCATGAAGAGCTCAAGAAAAATGTGTGTGTAGATAGATAGATATCTATATATATATATCTTTTAATGTGAGACAACCACTATTAACTGTTATCATCTTTCACAAACAGTAAAAGCAGTCGCTGAATGTGCTGACCTTGCACAACTATGTACAGTACTGTTCAAAATAATAGTAGTATGTTCAAAAACATGAGTTAAGCACAAAATCTTTATACTAGTTTTTATTTCCATGCATTGAGAACATTGCACACTGTTTTCTAATTCAAAACATGAAGAGAAATGTATAGAATTTTTAACTACTTTACAGAAAATAACAGAAAATGAACATTGGGCTGTTCTAAAAAATAGCAGTATCTGCATTTGTCTTCACAAACTCACAATATGTACTCTTTGTGTTGAGGATTTAGTATTCCATTGATTCACAAACCTAATATTTAGTTGTATAACCACAGTTTTTTTTAGAACTGCTTCACATCTATGTTGCATAGAGTCAACCAATTTCTGGCACCTGTCAACTCTTATTCCAGCCCAGGATGCTTTGACTACATCCCACAATTTTTTGGCATTTGTTGGCTTTGCCTCAGAAGCTGCATTTTTGATGTCACTCCACAAGTGTTCTATTGAATTAAGGTCCAGGGATTGGGCTGGCCACTCCATAACCTCAATTTTGTTGGACTGGAACCAAGATTTTGCTCATTTACTGGTGTGTTCAGGGTCATTGTCTTGTTGAAACACCCATTTCAAGGGCATATCCTCTTCAGCGTAAGGCAACATGACCTCTTCAAGTATTTTAATATATGCAAACTAGTCCATGATCCCTGGTATGTGGTAAATAGGTCCGGTACCATAGTAAGAGAAACATGCCCATATCATGATGCTTGCACCACCATGCTTCACTGTCTACAGAGTGTACTGTGTCTTGAATGTAGAGTTTGGGCGTCGTCTGACGAACTGTCTGCGGCCCTTGGACCCAAAAAAGAACAATTTTACTTTCATCAGTCCACAAAATGTTTCTCCATTTCCCTTTAGGCCAGTTGATGTGTTCTTTGGCAAATTGTATCCACTTCAGTATGTCTTTTTTTAACAGTGGGACTTTGTGGGGACTTATTGCTAAGAGATTAGCTTCACACAGGCGTCTTCTAACTGTCACAGTACTCACAGGTAGCTTGAGACTGTCTTTGATCATCCTGGAGCTGATCATTGGCTGAGCCTTTGCCATTCTGACTATTCTTCAATCCAATGGTAGTCTTATGTTTTCTTTCATGTCTCTGGTTTTGCTTTCCATTTTAAAGCATTGGAGATCATTTTAGCTGAACAGCCTATCATTGTTTACACTTCTTTATAAGTTTTACTCTCTCCAATCAACTTTTTAATCAAAGCGCTGTTCTTCTTAACAATGTCTCGAAATACCCGTATTTCTCAGGCTTTCAAGGAGAAATGCATGTACAACATGTGCTGGCTTCACCCTTAAATAAAAGCCACCTGATTCACACCTGTTTTTTCACTGAATGATTGACCTCACTAATTGAACTCCACACTGCTATTATTTTGAACACTCCCTCTTTCAATTAATTATTCAAATACACAGACTCAAAAACATGCAGATCATGAATGCTGAGTCTATTGTTTTTTTTTTAGAATCTACTGCACCAACTGTAAATTGTTTGACATGTGGTAATATAATTTATACCAAAACAGTGATTAATCTAGTTAGTCATATTGGACTGCTATTATTTTGAACATTACTGTACAACCCACCCAGTTTTTATGAAAAAAAAAGGACTAGCTGTCACCAAGAATAAATTCATAAAGATATCACATGGAAACTGCAAAATCAATCAATCAATAACCTATTTATCAGTGCTGGAGAAATAACAATACCTTGACCAGCACATTAACTCCAAGCCCTAAACTTATCTTATGAAAGCACCTTATTCATATTAAATATATCATTAATACTAATACATGGAACTGAGAAAAGTAAATGTAAAGTAGAACTCACTCTTGGATATAAGGTCTGTTGAATATGCCAAGAGTATTATCTTAATGCATGTTTCACTGATGAAGCAGCTTCATCAGGTTCAGAACATCTAGAAAATGCCAGATCTTGAGGGACGTTCCAATTATGCAGTGGTTAGTACTTATCAAAAGTGGTCCAAGAAAGGACAAGCGGTGAACTACTGACAAAATCATGGGTGTACATCGAAGTGTACGGGAAACAAAAACTAAGTCAATCCCAAAAGAACTACTGTTGCCCAAACTGTTGAAATTCCTGAAGATAGTCTGCCAGCTCAAACATGTGAATGCAGCATAAGGCTGGACTCACACATCTGTGTGTCATGGCCTCAGTACGGACTGTGATGTACACACCGGCCGCCGGTCTCCTGACCCGAATTCAGCAGCCTCAAAGGCTTATATGAAGCTGCTGAATTTGGGTGAGGAGACTTGTGGCTGGTCCATGCATCATAGTCCGTAACCGTGATACAAAGATGAGTGAATCCAGCCTAAAGGTGCTATGTCCCTTACAAGGCTATGTGCTTTGTTTATGCTGTCAACTTGGGCTGACAGACTCCCTTTAATGTTCTCTATGATATAAAAATGTCAGAACTCAATGATTTGTATGGAAATGTGTATCCAAAAATCATTCTGGTTGCCAATGATGACACCTGTTCACTGCGAAAAACACCTAAAATGAGCATATGAGCATCAGAACTGAACTATAGAGCAATGTAAGAAAATGGACTTGTCTGATAAATCACATATTTTTTATCATGTAGATCGCTAGATGAGTTACTTACCTAGTAAGAAGTTGGTATTAGGATGTACTATGGAAGAAGTCAGATTGGCAGAAGCAATGTTATGCTAGAGGCAATGTTCTGCTGGGAAACGATGGGTCCTGCCATTAATACTGATGTTATTTTGAGATGATACACCTGCTTAAAGGACCTTTCACCAGTTTTTGCCTTTCTAAACTGGACATTCCTGCACATAGTACATAAAAAAATTATTATTTTTTCTCCACTCCGTTGTGGAGATACAGGGCACGGAAATTACTGGCGCCTTATGTGTTTTAAATTTATTATTCAACCGTGCGTTTCATTTTGTTCAGCTGTGTGGACATATACTTTCATCCCACTATAAGGCTGTCTAATCATAAAAAGGCAGCATCCATAGGTGATGAAAAGTTGACGCTCATAGTTCTGACCTCCATGAAACAATTCTTGAGGTCAGGAACTGTGCCAGACTTTGTCTCACGTTACCATGCTGGCAAAGCCTCCCTCTCTAAAAGTAATACTTACCCTCAGATCTTGACTGCTCCTGCAGCGCTTCTCTCCCGGCACTTTACTAACAGGAAGTCCCAGAAGGTAGACGTGCCTCTCTCCCAGAAATTTCTATATGTCCTGGAAGATGAGCATCACAGTAGCAGCCAAGTGTACTGTCGGAGGGAGCGAGTCATTACTAGCATGAGCTGAACCAAGTGAAATGCCCAGCTGCATAATAAAAATAAATAACACATTAGGCACCAATAATCTTAGTGCCCTGTATCTCCACAACAGAGTAAAGAAAAAAAACAAAAAATGTTTTTCTCTAAACTTCTGCTACTATGTATCTGAAGCATTTGCATACCCAAATAGCTGTGCCCCTTTTTCAACAGGATGTGCCATCCACACTGCAAAAATTGATCATATATGGTTAGCGGAACACAGAGTTCAAGTGGTTGACTTGGCCTCCAAATTCCCCAGATCTCAATTGGATCCATTAGTTGTAGGGTGTGCTGTAGAGAAACTGTTTAATCCATAAGGCCCCCAACTCACAATTCATAGGTCTCAAAACATGTCAGGACACTTTCAAAATCAAACGCATACAGTGAAACATGATGGTGGCAATGTCATGGTTTGGAGCTGCTTTTCTGCATCTGCCATTGGCCTTCTGCATAGAATTGATGGAAATATGAATGTTACCATGTACAAGGATATACTGGAGAATGTAATGCTGTCACATGGTAAAACCAAAGTAGGCAGGGGATGGAAATTCCAGCAAGACAATGATCCTAAGCACACATCCAATTCAGTCAAAAATTGGTTAGCAAAGAAAAACAGCCAAGGGCAGGTGCCTAGGACAGCAGGTTGCGGGGGGGGGGGGTATGCACCATCATGAAGGAAGATTATTATTATTTTTTAATTTCGTCTTACTTTTGCTGGATGAAGTATGAAAGCAGCCATTTATATTGGGGTGTGGAGAGGGCATGGGCAGAGGAGCACCGAGCTGCTCCCTGTTCCAACGGAGGAAGATAAATGATAGAGGTGAAGGACCTGTGATGACGTCATACCCGTGTGCAATTTATGGGCGGAGCCATGCTACATATTACAAGTGAAATGTTTTCCTGGGAAGGAAGAGGCACTGGTGACAGGTAATTAGGGAACAAGGGTACATGGGGTCGCAGGCTGTGCGTGTGGGGTACATATTTGGGTGCAGGCTATATGTGGGGGTACATATGAGGGTGCAGGCTATATGTGAGGGTACATATTATAGGTGCTGGAGATATGTGGTGGTTCATATAGTGTGTGACAGTGTAACTGGTGTTATATGTGAGGGGAGGTATGTTTCGCTACGGCTGCTAGCCTTAGCGAACTGAACCTACAACTATTCTCCAGCATGTTATATGTTGGGGGTTAAATCACAAAAGGGAGTGTTTTTTTGTGAATGACCATTGTGAAGGGTGGGAGGTCATTCACCATACTTTTCCAATCCAGGGAGTGTCTTTAAAGGCTTTAAATAGCCTTGACACTCAGGTGTGGTCCGTACCTGGAGGCCAGCTCCAGAGAGAGGAGCTTGTGTTGGTTTGTGCTAAAATGAACCATAAGGATCTCTGTTGCTGATCCTGAATGGCCGGACCCTGCCCGTGTGCAACGACTTTGCTGGACACTTTCTTAAGTTTGTTTTGTCATTATGCCAGATTGGCTACATTTATGTTTTATGAATTTTGTGTTGGTTTATGCTGCTAAATAAACAAACTGAAAATTTAAAGAGACAGTGTCACTTGTTTACCTCCGCATACAGCCAAGTAAGTCGCTTTACCACAGTTGGTGGAGAATGCGGGCAAGATTCCAGGAACACGTGTACCTGCCACAGAGACTCGTGAATGTCCTGGGTAAAGGCCGCCAACCAGCCAGAGAAGTCCGACAGCATGCTGTTGCAGGCACAGCAGGCACAACAAACGCAGCACAAGCGGCAGCAAGTGCAGTTCCAGCAGCAGGCGCAGCACCAGGAGCAGCTACAGCAACAGCAGGCGCATCACCAGCAGCAGCACCTGCAGAGCCAGCAGAACATGCAGCAGCACCGGGAGCAGCGACAGCAGCAAGGAGAGCAGCTGCAGCAGAGCCAGCAGGTGATAAACTCCTGATGCGACAGATGGAACTCCTAGCAGGGGAGATTTGTGGCAGGACAACCGCCCCAGTGTTTGTTTTGCCATTATGCCAGATGGGCTACCTTTATTTTTCATGAACTTTGATTTGGTTTCTGACGATAAATAAACCAAATGAAAATTTAAAGAGACAGTGTCACTTGTTTACCTTCGCATATAGCCAAGTAACTCGCTTTACCACAGGGAGTGCAGGCTATATGTGGTGGTGCACATGGGGGTGCAGGCTAAATATGAGAGTACATATGGGGGGTGCAAGATCTATATGTGGGTGCAGGCTTTCCTCCGGGTTCTCTGGTTTCCTTCCACACTGCAAAGACATACTGATAGGGAATGTAGATTGTGAACCCCTTTGAGGACAGAGATGATATTATCTGTAAAATGCTGCGGAAAATGATGTTGCTATATAAGCAATGCATAATAAATAAATAGAATATATATGGGGTTGCAGGCTATTTGTGAGGGTGCAAGCTGTACATAAGGGGATGAACGCTGTATGTGGAGGTTACATGGGGGTGCAGAAAGTATGGGGGGTGCATTCTGTATGTGTGGAGGACATAGGAATGCAGGCTGTATGTAGGGGGGCATATGTGAGCAGGCTGTATGTGCATGGTCCTTGGGGTGCGGACTGTAGGTAGGAGGTGCAGGCTGTATGTGTGCAGTGCATCGGGTGCGGATTATATGTGATAGAGTGCCACAAAGGAGGAGAAGGTAAGCATTCCTTAGTGGAGCTGAAGATACAAGGAATATTTACTGTAGACAGTGTAGGGGAGAGGTATTTATTGAGGGCACAGTATGGAGGCTCAAGTGTCAGACTAAAGCCTCCACTTTGGAAAGCTGTTGGCCGAATGATGGTTCAGCTGATTGCTCAGCCAGCAGCTATCTCTCCCGAGTCTCTCATACACCAAGTTCTTTTGTGTTCTCTATGAAAAAGCCTCTGTCAGACATCTCTGGTGGTGGTGTGACACCCCAGGGTTCTGGTTGCCACAGTAATAGAGATATTATGTCTGAGAGCAAGTGGGAGGTTTCTCTGGTCAGGATCCCTAAGCATGCAACACGGTCCGCCCAGACCTGGGAGGGGAGGAATCTGCCCTTATAAACTGGGTCTGGGGCGGGATTAGAGCAGTCAGAGTGGAGCTGCAGACAGTTCCAGACACAGGGAAAGCAAGAACAGGAGCTCTGTAGGAGCAGTAGCAGAAGTCCAGGGGCTGGAGCTGAGCAGAGTTCGCCCTGGACGAAGATACTAAAGCCGGACACAGGAGTCCGAGGCTGTGGGGACTGATATACACCCAGCAGCAGAAACCAGCCGGCAGGGGATTCCAGGTCCTCTGGCCATAGAAGCCCGGAGGCTCAGTCACAGAGAAGGGACCAGCGCCGCCATCCAGGAGCGGAGGCTAACAGAAGGCCCCAAGTCACCAGCCATACGGGTGAGCACCACACGGTATACTCAGGGACGTGGGCTACTTGTAACCGCTGACAGCAAGGTAGCCAGGAAGAGTGCAGATAAACGGGGAGGCCTACAACTCCACCTGGCCAGGGGAACTCCTGCTTGCTCGCAGACTGACCAGGCCCCTTATACTAGCCAGTACTCCCGGGAGGGTCTGCCTTGTACCATCAGTAAAGACCCTGAACTGCACCACACGTCTCTGTGATTCCTTGCCGCACCAGCACCATTAGTACTGGGACCCTCACACCATCACTCCCATCATCTCTCACATTAGCTGCCCTGAGGCAATACTCCTCCCGTGGGGAGTTATCCCATACTCGGCTGCGCAACCAACATCAGCCTCAGCGGTCGGCAGCGCAGCGGCGGTCCCCACTGACCGCAATCCACGGGTGGCGTAGTCGGACACTTATTACAACATTTAGACTGCCACTGGTTTGACCACCCTTGGCACGGACCGGGTCACCGCCACGGATAACTACAACCCCCAGCGATCCAGCTCTGGGTATTCCCCCTGCACAGCAGCAGCAGCACAGGCCCAGGGGGCGCGTCAACTTTGGCGTAGTCGGCAGGATTTCGTGCCCGCAACCACCGGGTACTGCGTGCCTGAAAAAGAGACTTTTATACTTACCTGTGGTGAAGTTTCCCGCCGTCCGGAGTCGTTTCCCGCCGTCCGGAGCCGTTTCCCGCCATTAGACGCCATCTTGGACCGTTTCCCGCCGTCTTCTGCCTTCTTCCCGCCATCCGCAGCTGCTTCCCGCCTTCGGACACCATCTTCGGGACGCCGCACGGGAAGAAGAGGGGCGTGGACGCCGAAAGCGCGCAAGATCCGAAGCTCCGCCCCACGCTCTGACGCTGCGCAAGGTCCTGGAAGGGAAGAAGAGCGACGCTGACGTCATCGGAGCGCGACGCCAGGTCCTCAACCCCGACGATCGACTGCGGAGCCGCGGCCTACGGAAGAAGAGCATCACAAGGTAGGCCACGGTCCACTAGGGGGGAGGAGGATGCCGGACACCGAGGGGAGCTCCACTGCCACAGCCACCGCCAGCGCAGCCGCTGCAGCAGTCATGCCATTCACCATGCCCTATATCCCGGGGGCAACCTGGCTACCCCAGTACTCAGGGGAGTCACATACTCTAAATGACTTTAGAGAAAGACTGGATAGCCTCTTCCAGGTGTACCCCCTCACAGAAGAGCAAAAAGTGAGCATCCTGGTGGCCCAATTAATCGGGGCAGCCCAAAGGGAGGTAAAGTCTTGGCCACCTGGGAGGAAGAGGACTGTCAGAGACATACTAAACCGGCTGAAAGACACATTTGACACCCGCACCTCAGCCGAAATAAAGCTCAGATTTTACGGGTGCAAACAGCGAGCAAATGAGAGTATAAGAGACTATGCTTTAAACCTACAAGAGGCCCTGAGAGCCATTAAGCAGGCAGACCCTGACAGCGTGGGAAATGAAGATAAGCTGTTGACTGAACAATTTATTGAGGGTCTACTGTGCAATGCCCACCGAACCCAGTTGCGGGCAATGGCCTTACAGGACCCTGACCTGGACTTTGCACAGTTCAAGGACAGAGCCATCCGGGTGCTCCGAGAACCGGCACCAGGTGGTGCTGTGACCCACAGGCGCCCTGCTATCACTTACCACCAGGAGACGGCGCCCTTGTCTGCAGGGCCTGTGGGAGCTGATGCGCAGGCTTTAAACAGTGACCCGGCTACAGACCTGCACCATCAGGTCCAAGAGCTGACTAAGAGTGTTGCCGCGCTAACCAGAACTGTGCAGTCTTTACAGGTCTCTTCTCCAGGAAAGATCCAGCTGGCATCAGGACCGGAGGACGTCCCGTGGCGCCGACTGAGGAGGACCCCACCGGCCAGAGGAAGACCCAGCGACAGATACAACGAGGACGGACGACCCATCTGCCGCCGCTGCAATCAACCCGGACATGTGGCAAGGTACTGTCATTTAAACGGGCACAACCTGGGGTAGAGGGCCAACCCCCAGGCATAAGACCATCAGGCCCATCAAACTGGCGTGATAAATATGTAGGGGGACGTCCAATCTTGCCTGTGGTACTGGATGGCATTCCTATGAGTGCCCTACTAGACACTGGGTCACAGGTGACCACCATCCTGTACGTGCTCTTTAAACAGTACTGGAATGACTCGGACATAACCCGCTACCCAGATGACGACCTGAGTATCATCGCCAGCAATGGTCAGCCCGTGCCGCAGGTGGGATTCAAAGAGGTGACCATTAAGATCGGTAAAGTCGAACTGGTGGCACAAGGACTGATTATAGTGGACATAGACCGTCATGAGAGTCACCCTAGAATAACCTTGGGAACTAATGTGATTGAAAATTGTCTTGCAGAGGTGATTCTCATTTTACAGCAGGTTGCCAAGAACGCCAGTTCCGGCCAGCAGCGTGTGCTCCAAAAAGAGATCCGGGCACTGATGAAGCGGCAACAGGTGGAACTATCTGGTGGTGAGATAGGTAGCGTGAGAATGTGTGACCCGTTCCCTATTGCCATGCCCCCAAAAAGTGAGATGATGATTTGGTGCCGGGCAGCTATTGGTCTAAGAGGTAGAGACTACCAAGCAATGGTAGAACCCATCTACTCAGACAGTAGGCCCACCATTTTGACAGCACGGGGGGTGGTCGATGTACGCCATGGGAGGGTGCCCGTTCGCATCATAAATATCGGGGAGAGAGAAGTATACCTGCCCCGGTATGCCACGCTAGCCAAATTGTTCACCATAAACCAGAATTCTGTACAGGCCGTGGAACCCTTGCCTCCATCTCAACCAGAGGAAGGTAATGGCTCTAAGAAACCAATGGAGGACTGGTGTCAGCAACTGCATTTGGGTACTGACTCCACTCCCTCACACCAGAAACAGGGAGTCTATCGGGTGGTTCGAGAGTACGAGAGAGTGTTTAGTAAACACTCGCTAGACTTCGGGCGAGTAAGGGGGGTAGAACACCACATCCCCACGGGAGACCATCCTCCCATAAAGGAGAGATACCGACCCGTACCCCCGGCACACTACCAACACGCCAAGGGGATGCTTAGAGACATGAAGGAGGCTGGGGTAATCAGGGACAGCTGTAGCCCCTGGGCAGCTCCACTAGTCTTAGTGAAAAAGAAAGACAACACCATGAGAATGTGTGTAGACTACAGGAAGGTCAACCGTATCACACACAAAGATGCGTACCCGTTACCAAGGATAGAAGAGTCCTTAGCTGCATTAAAATCTGCTAACTTCTTCTCTACTTTGGATCTCACTAGCGGGTACTGGCAGGTTCCTGTAGCAGAGGCGGACCGGGAGAAGACCGCATTCACCACCCCGATGGGTCTCAGCGAATTTAACTGTATGCCGTTCGGGCTCTGCAACGCACCAGGAACCTTCCAACGGTTGATGGAATGCTGTCTGGGACACCGGAACTTTGAGACGGTCCTGTTATACCTGGACGATGTCATCGTCTATTCCAAGACCTACGAGGACCACCTGAAACACCTGGCGGAAGTGTTCGAAGCTCTGGCAAACTACGGCCTAAAGGTGAAACCCTCCAAGTGTCACCTTCTGAAACCAAAGGTGCAATACCTAGGACACGTGGTGAGTGCTGACGGAGTGGCTCCTGACCCTGATAAGATCACCGTGATTAAGGACTGGCCAAGACCCTCCAGCATAAAGGAAGTGCGGCAGTTCCTCGGGTTGGTAGGCTACTACCGAAGATTCATTCCCGGTTTCACCAAAATGGCAGCCCCTATGCAGGACCTCCTGATAGGTTAATCTCGGAAAGCCAAAAACCAGAAGCCGCCCTTTAGGTGGGAAAAGCTGGAAGAGGAGTCCTTCTGCCAGCTGAAGATGGCCCTCACGGGGGATGAAATCCTGGCATATCCAGACTACAGCCAGCCCTTTATCCTCCACACGGACGCAAGCAACATCGGGCTAGGAGCCGTACTGTCCCAGATCCAGCAAGGGAAAGAACGGGTAATCGCTTACCCCAGCCGAAAGCTGCGGCCCACGGAGAGGAACCCTGAGAATTATAGCTCATTCAAGCTGGAGTTCCTGGCAGTAGTGTGGGCAGTGACCGAACGTTTCAAGCATTACCTTGCCTCCTCCAAATTTACCGTGTACACGGATAACAACCCGTTGACACACCTGGACACTGCAAGGCTCGGTGCCCTGGAACAGAGATGGATGGCACGCCTGTCCAACTTTGAATTCACCATCAAATACCGGGCAGGACGCTCAAATGCCAATGCGGATGCCCTGTCTAGAATGCCGAACTTACCGGACGTAGGGGAAGATCCAGAAGATCTGGAAGAAGTTGAGCTTCCTGCGTTCCATCGTCATGGGATTACCCTGTATTCCCACCGTGTGAAGGACAGGTGCTCCGTGACGTTCAATCCCTTGCCCCACTACAACTGGGCGGAGACGCAAGACAGTGATCCCGCAGTCCATTTGGTGAAGGAAATGCTGACCCAGGCCGATGCCCGTCTTGACCCAGATGCTCCGGAGGAGACCAAGCAACTGTGGAAGGAGAAAAGTAAGCTGTTCCTCTACAGGGAGAAGTTGTGCCGGAGAATGGTTAACTCTCGAACACATGAGTTGACCTGGCAGGTAGTGGTCCCAAGACGAGACGCGGCTATGGTTCTGGAGGCATACCACAGCGGAGCAGGGCATTTCGGATGGAAGAAGCTGGAGTTCTTGTTGCGTGAACGGTTCTACTGGGTAGGCATGAAAGGAGCCATCGAGAGGTGGTGCAGAGACTGTGGCCCGTGCCACCTGAGAAGAAAAGACCGAGCCAGCCAGAAGACTCCCCTGCAGCCCATCATCACCAGACAGCCACTGGAACTGGTAGCCCTGGACCATGTGAAACTGGCTCCAAGCAGATCTGGGTATGTCTACGCCCTCACAATCGTAGATCATTACTCCCGGTTCCTGGTGGTGGTCCCGGTCAAGGACTTAACGGCTCAAACAGCAGCTAGAGCCTTCCAGCAGCACTTCTGCTGTCCACACGGGTACCCGGACCAAGTGTTGACAGACCAAGAACCAGCCTTCGAAGCGGAGGTCTTCCAGGAGTTCTGCAACCTGTATGGCTGCAAGAAGATAAGAACAATGCCCTATCACCCTCAAACCAATGGACTCTGCGAGAAGATGAACCAGGTGGTGATAGATCTGCTAAAAACATTGCCCTTGGAAGAACGCAGTCTGTGGCCTGAGAAACTGCCCGATCTGGTGGACCTGTATAACCACATCCCTGTAGGTTCCACCAACTGTACCTCGGCTTACCTAATGAGAGCAAGACCTGGTAAGCTGCCTATTGACCTGGATATGGGAGTCCTGACGCCTGAGGACACCTCGCCAGAGGCAGACTGGGATACAGAACGGCAGCAGCAGTATCGGAAAGTACAGGAGAGCGTCGAGCGAAGTCTGTCTCAAGCTAGAGAAAGGCAAGAGAAGGCTTATAACCAGTATGCTCCCGCTGTTCCCCTGGTACCGGGAGAGCAGGTCTTGAAGAGGAAGAGGCGGCTCCACAAGTTGGACGACCAGTGGGAGAAGGACCCGTACACCGTACTGCCATCAAGCCATGAGAACCCAAAAATCTGCGTAATCAGTAAGGATGGAGGAGAAACCACAGCCATTGTCTCCAGAGACCACCTGAAGAAGTGTCCCGAGCAGCTGCAAAGCCCTGAAGAAGATCAAGAAAACGCTCAACCCGCAGAGGAAAGGGAAGAAATGATCAGTACCGTACTCGGAGACTTCCCCCGGTCTTGGACACAAGTAAACGGCGCTGTCGTGGTACCCGTCCTCACCTTTCTCCAGCCAGCCCCGCAAGTGCCTACAGAGGAATCGGTAGAGCTGGAAGAGCAGCCGGCCCAAGAGGCAGAAGAGTCCACACCAGCAGTACAGGAGGATCAACCCTCTGCTAGTAGTGAGCCTGCCGTGCCCCTAGTGAGCCAAAGAGTGCGCAGAAAGCTGCCCAGCTTGCCCATAACACCTCCTACACCCTGTAGTGCAGAACCAGTTAGTGAGCTCCGTAGGTCCACTAGAGTCACTAGAGGTCAGATGCCCGCTCGCTGGAGAATCTAAACCAATGCACTGTAAAGTTGACTGTTTATTGAAAAATGTTTATGGTTTATGTTTGTTGCCTGTTACTAATTATGTTTCTCAGTTACCCTGCAGATTTATTTGGACTAACAGGTTATGGACACTGGATAACCGGAACAGTTTTTTAGATAGTTGCACCTTGGTGTCACGGGTGTGTCGCCACGAAGATCGTCACGATTACACAGCCTGACTTCTCGCAGCTGACTTTTTGGTGCTTTGTGTTTTTCGGCAGTGAGGGAGTTAATTCTCTCTCTCTCTGTGCTAGACGAGGTCCAGCCTCGCCCAGCTGCAATCAATGCTGCTGTAGTGAGACTCCTTCAAATGCCTGCTGGTCTGTTAGGGAAGTGTCGGTGAAAGCATTTCATGCAGACTAACAGAGCGGATCGTGGTATTTGGAGTTTCAGAGATAAGTGTATTCGGAGAGTTTTTTCCCTTCCTCGCTTTATCATTTATCTCCTTTCCCGTTGGTGTTCCCTCTGTTGTAGTTGTGTAGTTTTTGTATGCAAGGTGGTTTTGGTTTTTCCCTTGTACTGTCTCGTTCGTCTAAGTACTGTGTGTGGGCATATTATTACTTGTCCCCTTTTGTTGTGATCGGGGTCCTTCTCAGGACTAGATTACTTAGGTGCAGGGATCCTCAGGAGGTAGGGGTTACGCTGGCGGCCTGGACCTCTGTACCTTTAACAGTACCTCCAGGTTGAGGGATTAGTCAGGGCCCCAGCTTAGGGTCAGCTTAGGCCCCCTACCTCCAGTATACAGAGACAGCGTGACATTTTCACCGACCACTTAGTTTTTCTCCAGCTACCATGGATCCAGTAGCCGGTCTAGCTCGGCAGTTGCAGAGTTTGTCCATGGAGCTGGCGGACGTTAGGTCCAAGGTTTTGTATCCTCAGGAGCAAGCCGGACCAGAACCTAAAGTAGCTCTCCCTGACAGGTTCACTGGGGGGGCGGGACAAGTTTTTTGTTTTCCGGGAGGCATGCAAGTTGTACTTTCGGCTGCGGCCTCGGTCATCGGGGAGTGAAGAACAAAGGGTGGGAATTGTCATCTCGCTCCTACAAGGGGACCCACAATCTTGGGCGTTCTCTCTTCCCCCGGGCTCCCCAGCTCTCCAGTCAGTGGATAGGTTTTTCGCTGCTCTGGGACTCGTATATGATGACCCAGATCGGATCTCCCTTGCTGAGTCTAAGTTACGTAGGATTCAGCAGGGAGATCGTCCGGCGGAGGAATTCTGTTCGGAGTTCCGTAGGTGGGCCACGGACACCCAGTGGAATGACCCGGCTCTTAGGAGCCAGTTTTGTCAAGGTTTATCCGACAAATTACAGGATGTGTTGGCACAGTATGACTCTCCCGCGTCACTGGAAGCCTCTATGGCCCTTGCTATTCGCGTTGACAGACGGCTTCGGGAGAGGTGCGGGATAACTCTACCCCCTGTGATGACTCCACCTCCTACAAGGTCCCCTCATATGGTGGTTCCCCTAGTCAGTCCAGAGGAGCCTATGCAATTAGGAGGGACATCATTTCGGGGGAGGGGACCGGTGGTGCGCCATAAGACAGGAAGGTGTTTCTTCTGCGGGAGAAAGGGACATTTTATTGGGGGGTGTCCATCCCGTCCCTTGCAGAGGGAAGAGTCGTCGGAAAACTGTTGATCCCAGGTTGTGTGGTGGACGGCAATCTGGGAGTAGGTATTTCGTCCCTAGGTTCGTCTCAGTTTCTCGTACCGGCGGAGGTGGTGGTGGGTACGAGAACTGAGAGGATATCTGTTCTTCTGGATAGTGGGGCCGGGGCTAATCTGGTTGATGCTCGGTTTGCCCGGGTTCAAGGTATGCGATTGAGTGAGTTGGCTAAACCCATCCCCATATTCTAGATCGATGCCAGGCCTCTCGGTCAGGGAAGTGTTTTGCAAGCTGTGCATGACGTAAAACTTCAAGTGGGGGCGATATATAAAGAACTGTTGTCTTGCTACTTGTTGGAGGGTCTTCCCACTCCTATAGTGTTGGGCCTTCCTTGGTTAACTAAGCATAACCCGATTATTAATTGGCAAACCAGAGAGATAAGCCAATAGAGTAAATTCTGTAATAAAAACTGCATGAACACGGTCATCGGTGCTGTTACTCCTTGGGTCTTACCTCCATTTCTGGCGGACTTAGAGGATGTATTCTCGGAGAAAGGGTGTCAGGAACTACCTCCTCATCGCGAGTATGACTGTTCTGTAAAACTGCTCCCTGAGGCCAAGTTACCTAAAGCTAGGTTGTATAACCTTTCTGGTCCTGAGAGGCAGGCCATGAAGGATTATATTTCAGAAAGTCTGGCTAAGGGGCATATTAGACCTTCATCTTCACCGGTGGCTGCGGGGTTCTTCTTTGTTAAGAAGAAAGATGGAGGCCTACGCCCTTGCCTGGATTTCCGTTAACTTAATCGGATTACGGTCCGAGATCCGTATCCGCTCCCACTTATTCCCGATCTCTTTAATCAGATCGTGGGCGCCAAATGGTTCTCTAAGTTGGATCTCAGGGGGGCGTACAATCTGATTAGGATGAAGGAGGGGGATGAGTGGAAGACGGCGTTTAACACTCCGGAGGGGCATTATGAGAACCTTGTAATGCCATTCGGTCTGACTAATGCCCCGGCGGTGTTCCAACACTTTGTTAATGACATTTTTCGCCGCCTGGTGGGACAGTTTGTTGTCATATATCTGGATGATATCTTAATTTACTCGCCGGATCTGGTGTCTCATCAGGAGCACGTTAGGCAGGTGTTACAGATCTTGCGGGATAATAAACTGTATGCCAAATGGGAAAAGTGTGTGTTCGCCGTACAGGAACTCCAGTTTTTAGGCTTCCTGGTTTCAGCGTCCGGTTTTCGTATGGATCCTGGGAAAGTGCGGGCAGTTCTTGAGTGGGATCGGCCAGAGAATCTTAAGGCACTACAACGTTTCCTGGGGTTTGCTAATTATTACCGGAAGTTCATTCGTAATTTCTCGTCCATGGTTAAGCCTCTCACAGACATGACTAAAAAGGGGACGGATTTTTCTAGGTGGTCTGACAAGGCTTGTCAAGCATTCTCCTCCTTGAAAAAATGTTTTGCCTCGGCACCCATACTCATTCAACCTGATGCGTCACAGCCATTGATTGTAGAGGTAGACGCTTCCGAGGTAGGGGTGGGAGCAGTATTGTCACAAGGTTCGTCCCCTGGTAAGTGGCATCCGTGCGCCTTTTTCTCTAAAAAATTGTCGTCCGCTGAGAGGAATTACGATGTCGGCAATAGGGAACTCTTGGCCATTAAGTTAGCTTTTGAGGAGTGGCGCCATTTTTTGGAGGGGGCAGTCCATCCGGTCACCGTTATCACCGATCACAAGAACCTGCTATATCTGGAGTCCGCGAAACGTCTGAATCCCAGACAAGCTAGGTGGTCATTGTTTTTTACCAGGTTTAATTTTGTCGTTACATATTGTCCTGGGTCAAAAAATGTAAAGGCGGATGCCTTATCTCGTAGTTTCCCTGGGGCCGGGAATACGGACGACCCGATTCCTATCCTTCAGGAGGGGGTGGTGGTTTCGGCAGTATGCTCTGAGCTGGAGGAGGAGGTATTGGAGGCTCAGGGGGACGCCCCTGTTGGACCTCCGGGGAGACTGTTTGTTCCAGATCAGTTGCGACAAAAGGTGATCGAGGCACACCATAACTCAGTTTTTGCAGGACACCCGGGGAGTAAAGCAACTGTGGATCTCCTCTCGCGTCGGTTTTGGTGGCCTAACTTACATAAGGAGGTGGTAACTTTTGTCGCGTCCTGTGGGGTTTGTGCGTGCTCTAAGACCTCACATACCCGTCCGTCTGGGGCCCTCTTACCTTTGAAGATCCCGGAGCGTCCTTGGACTCATCTGTCTATGGACTTTATTACGGACCTCCCTCCGTCTTCGGGTAAAACGGTCATACTCGTTGTAGTGGACAGGTTCAGCAAGATGGCACATTTTATCGCTCTTCCTGCTCTCCCTAATGCTAAAACTCTTGCGCAGGTGTTCATTGGGGAGATTGTGAGGCTTCACGGGGTACCCTCCGAGGTGGTGTCTGATCGGGGGTCTCAGTTTGTGTCCAAGTTCTGGAAGGCGTTTTGTGCACGGCGGGGGATGCATTTGTCGTTCTCATTGGCTTTTCATCCTCAGACCAATGGTCAGACGGAACGAATGAACCAGAGCTTGGAGACATATCTCCGGTGTTTTGTGTCAGAGAACCAGGAGGACTGGGCTTCTTTCTTACCTCTGGCAGAGTTTGCTCTTAATAATAGGCGGAGCGAGTCCACTGGTAAGTCCCCGTTTTTTGGGGCATATGGTTTTCACCCCCAGTTTTGTACTTTCAGTAGGGGGGGCTCTTCGGGGGTTCCTGAGGAGGAACGATTTTCCTCATCACTCGCTTCAGTATGGAGAGGGGTGCTGAAGAATCTGAATACTATGGGGAACCGATACAAACGTATGGCTGATAGGAGGAGAGTGTCTGGTCCGGACCTAAGTGTGAACGATCGGGTATGGTTGTCTACCAGGAATATAAAACTTAAGGTTCCCTCCTGGAAACTGGGTCCCAGGTTCATCGGGCCGTACAGAATCAGTTCTATAATTAATCCGGTGGCATTCCGTCTTGACCTCCCCCCTACGTTTAAAATTCACAACGTGTTCCACAGATCGTTGCTTAAGAGGTATGTGGCGCCGGTGGTACCGTCACCTTTACCTCCCCCTCCAGTGGTGGTCAATGGTAACTTGGAGTTCCAGGTATCGAGGGTCATCGATTCACGCTTTAATCGCCGGTCCCTTCAGTACCTGGTTCATTGGAAAGGGTATGGTCCTGAGGAGAGGATGTGGGTTCCTGCATCGGATATTAACGCAGACCGATTAGTTCGGGCCTTCCACACGACTCACCCGGATAAACCTGGCCCTGAGGGTCCGGAGGCCCCTCGTAGAAGGGGGGGTACTGTCACGGGTGTGTCGCCACGAAGATCGTCACGATTACACAGCCTGACTTCTCGCAGCTGACTTTTTGGTGCTTTGTGTTTTTCGGCAGTGAGGGAGTTAATTCTCTCTCTCTCTGTGCTAGACGAGGTCCAGCCTCGCCCAGCTGCAATCAATGCTGCTGTAGTGAGACTCCTTCAAATGCCTGCTGGTCTGTTAGGGAAGTGTCGGTGAAAGCATTTCATGCAGACTAACAGAGCGGATCGTGGTATTTGGAGTTTCAGAGATAAGTGTATTCGGAGAGTTTTTTCCCTTCCTCGCTTTATCATTTATCTCCTTTCCCGTTGGTGTTCCCTCTGTTGTAGTTGTGTAGTTTTTGTATGCAAGGTGGTCTTGGTTTTTCCCTTGTACTGTCTCGTTCGTCTAAGTACTGTGTGTGGGCATATTATTACTTGTCCCCTTTTGTTGTGATCGGGGTCCTTCTCAGGACTAGATTACTTAGGTGCAGGGATCCTCAGGAGGTAGGGGTTACGCTGGCGGCCTGGACCTCTGTACCTTTAACAGTACCTCCAGGTTGAGGGATTAGTCAGGGCCCCAGCTTAGGGTCAGCTTAGGCCCCCTACCTCCAGTATACAGAGACAGCGTGACACTTGGTGCCTCTTGCGAAGACGGCCGCGGAAGAGAAAACCTGTCTGGCGTGGCCTCCTTGCGGCCCAAAGTAGTTAGTCTACCCTTGCAGCCACGCCCAAGGACAACGCAAGGGGTTTGCTTTGGACAGGTCCCCTATTCTGTGCCAAGACTTCGCCTTGTTGGGTCATATGGACACCCGGTCACAGAAACGCCGTGACCTCTACAGACTAAAGCTTCTTGTAAATATGTTGTCTTGTTATTGTTATACCTTGTATTTATGTTTCTTTAAAAATGTGTTTAGTCCCGGAGTACTAAAATTTACTAGGGGGGAATGTGACACCCCAGGGGTCTGGTTGCCACAGTAATAGAGATATTATGTCTGAGAGCAAGTGGGAGGTTTCTCTGGTCAGGATCCCTAAGCATGCAACACGGTCTGCCCAGACCTGGGAGGGGAGGAATCTGCCCTTATAAACTGGGTCTGGGGCGGGATTAGAGCAGTCAGAGTCAGAGTGGAGCTGCAGACAGTTCCAGACACAGGGAAAGCAAGAACAGGAGCTCTGTAGGAGCAGTAGCAGAAGTCCAGGGGCTGGAGCTGAGCAGAGTTCGCCCTGGACGAAGATACTAAAGCCGGACACAGGAGTCCGAGGCTGTGGGGACTGATATACACCCAGCAGCAGAAACCAGCCGGCAGGGGATTCCAGGTCCTCTGGCCATAGAAGCCCGGAGGCTCAATCACAGAGAAGGGACCAGCGCCGCCATCCAGGAGCGGAGGCTAACAGAAGGCCCCAAGTCACCAGCCATACGGGTGAGCACCACACGGTATACTCAGGGACGTGGGCTACTTGTAACCGCTGACAGCAAGGTAGCCAGGAAGAGTGCAGATAAACGGGGAGGCCTACAACTCCACCTGGCCAGGGGAACTCCTGCTTGCTCGCAGACTGACCAGGCCCCTTATACTAGCCAGTACTCCCAGGAGGGTCTGCCTTGTACCATCAGTAAAGACCCTGAACTGCACCACACGTCTCTGTGATTCCTTGCCGCACCAGCACCATTAGTACTGGGACCCTCACACCATCACTCCCATCATCTCTCACATTAGCTGCCCTGAGGCAATACTCCTCCCGTGGGGAGTTATCCCATACTCGGCTGCGCAACCAACATCAGCCTCAGCGGTCGGCAGCGCAGCGGCGGTCCCCACTGACCGCAATCCACGGGTGGCGTAGTCGGACACTTATTACAACATTTAGACTGCCACTGGTTTGACCACCCTGGGCACGGACCGGGTCACCGCCACGGAGAACTACAACCCCCAGCGATCCGGCTCCGGGTATTCCCCCTGCACAGCAGCAGCAGCAGCACAGGCCCAGGGGGCGCGTCAGTGGCATATCTGTTAGACAATAAAACGATCAGCAGTCCGATAGATCCTTACATCACCCGACAATCATCTGACAGGGCCCCCTTACATATTAGGCTAAGTTCCCCAGGTGAGCATTTGGTGTATGGGATTCATAGAAATCTCATGCCCACTGGGATTTTTTTTACTTTGTCGAAACTTAAATGTGGTGAGATTTTGAAATCGGCAACATGTCAGTTTCTCTTGCGGTAAATATCTGTTGTATTTGCAGATTTTACTCATAGACATGAATGTGATGAGGAAAATCCACAGGTAAAAAATGTTTTTGTGCTTTTCCACAGAGGAAATGCAATAAAAGAGCATGTGACCTGCACAAGACTATCAATGAAGTCTAAGAAAAGCTAAGTTATAGGAAGTTTCCAAAACAAAATAGTTTTACTTAAAACTTGACAAACCAAAAAGAGAGAAAAACCGCAGATGAAAAATTAAAATTAAGCTATTTGGTGAGTTGTTGATGCTGCAGATTTTCTGCATCAAATACTCATTGCAGGAACATAGCCTGAGGGTGCAGTCAGACGCTGTATAACACGGATGACGATCGCATCACAGGGCACGGACTGGCCAGCGGCTCACCTGACCCGAGCGTGACATTATGTATTTCTATGCAGCTGTCACGCTCCGGACAGGAGAGCCGCCGGCCAGTCCGTGCACTGTGCACCCCCCTCATCCCCATCCTGGTATGTATGGCACTCCTTGATCACCCATCCTGGTATGTATGGCACCCCCTGAGCCCCCATCCTGGTATGCTTGGCACCCCTTGAGCCCCCATCCTGGTATGCTTGGCACCCCTTGAGCCCCCATCCTGGCATGCATGGCACCCCTTGAGTCCCCATCCTGGTATGCATGGCACCCCTTGAGCCCCCATCCTGGTATGCATGGCACCCCTTGATCACCCATCCTGGTATGCATGGCACCCCTTTATCCCCCATCCTGGTATGCTTGGCACCCCTTGAGCCCCCATCCTGGCATGCATGGCACCTCTTGAGCCCCCATCCTGTTATGCTTGGCACCCCTTGAGCACCCATCCTAGTATGCATGGCACCCCTTGATCACCCATTATGGTATGCATGGCACCCCTTTATTCCCCATCCTGGTATGCTTGGCACCCCTTGAGCACCCCATCCTGGTATGCATGGCACCACTTGATCCCCTATCCTGGTATGCATGGCACCCCTTGATCCCCTATCCTGGTATGCATGGCACCCCTTGATATCCCATCAGGGCATGCATGGCACCCCCCCTCATCCCCATCCTGGTATGTATGGCCCCCCTCATCCCCATCCTTGTATGCATGGCACCCCTTGATTCCCCCATCCTGGTATGCATGGCACCCCTTGATACCCCATCATGATATGCATGGCACCCCCCTCATCCGCATCCTGGTATGTATGGCACCCCTTGATCACCCATCCTGGTATGTATGGCACCCCTTGAACACCCATCCTGATATGTATGGCACCCCTTGAGCCCCCATCCTGGTATGCATGACACCCCTTGAGCCCCCATCCTGGTATGCATGGCACCCCTTGAGCCCCCATCCTGGTATGCATGGCAACCCTTGATCACCCATCCTGGTATGCATGGCACCCCTTGAGCCCCCATCCTGGTATGCATAGCACCCCTTGATCACCCATCCTGGTATGCTTGGCAACCCTTGAGCCCCTATCCTGGTATGCTTGGCACCCCTTGAGCCCCCATCCTGGTATTCTTGGCACCCCTTGAGCCCCCATCCTGTTACCCACAAAAAAAATAAACAATCATACTTACCTCCTCTCTCCTTCAGCGCTGTCCCTCTCTGCTGCTGACACTCTCACTGTGTGAGCCGCGCATGGCAGGGCGCGCATGGCGTGGGGAGCAGGGAATATTAATTTTCTTTAGTAGCGGGCACAGCGCAGGCTGCAGCAGTCGGCTGCTGCCTCCTGTTCCCCGCTAATCCCCCGCTGCTGCTCCCCCAGACCTCCTACCACGCAGAGCCACAGTATATACAGGGAGATAGTATTTGGACTATAAGACGCACCCCCTACTTTCCTCCAAAATTTTGGAGGAAAGAAGTGCGTCTTATAGTCCGAAAAATACGGTACTTGATTTTACTGTAGAACTCCTGTAAATGCATATTTGCTACTGTGTAATAGTTACAGGACAGGGAGGGGTTAAATGTCCAAGTAATTAATCTCTATTGAAAATCAAGAATCTTTCCCTTATTGATATCAGAGAGAACAAATTACCTCCATACGCAGCACAATCCACTATACCAAGACCAATAATACCACATTCAATGGACAAATACTGCTACAATATGACCAGACCACATATTACCACCACATAGTGACCTAATAATAACACTTACAGGGGATAAATACCGCCACACCACGACCAGATCACATATTACCACCGCATAGTGACTGAATAAATACCACGTACAAGGAAAAAATACCACCACACCATGGCCAGACCATGTATTACCAACACACAGTGACCGAATACTACAATACTAATATTACCACTGGTGACATTATACACAGGAGCTCTATATATTGTGTCAGTGTACAGGTAATACAGGGATCACCAGTGACATTACACACAGGAGCACTGTATATACTGTCAGTGTACACGTAATAAACGGATCACCAGTGACATTATATACAGGAGCTCTGTACATAGTGTACAGTGTATAGTGTCAGTGTACAAGTAATACAGGGATCACCAGTGACATACACAGGAGCTCTGTACATAGTGTACAGTGCATTATGCCAGTGTACAGGTAATACAGTGATCACCAGTGATGATATGCACAGAGCTCTGTATATAGTGTATAGTGTAAGTGTACAGATTACACACTGACTCACCAGTGGCGTCTCTATTTGAAGTCCTTCATCTTCGTTTTACTTTTTCATCCAGCACAGACTGCCATCACTTCTTCCAGCCAGGACTCATCTCTGCATAAAATAACACTTAGTCATCAATAGCTGATCACTTCTAGAGCACATTGCACACTCCACCCCACCCCCGACTTCTACACTACATTAGATGAAGAAAAAAAGCGACATAGTGCCGCCCTGCACAATAACAGGACCTCCCTTTTGATCCTCCCCATGGAAAACAATATCCTCAAAAGTAAATTAAATTACAGCAGTTTAGGGGTTTTACTTTCTTTATTCAGTCCGGCTTTTGCCGTCCACTCCATTTGAACTGTCCCTAGTTTTTGCCGACGTCACATGATTAGGCTTGTTGTCCCGCGCTTGCGCACAGTATGCCATCACCCATGCTTGCACAATTTGTATTGCAAAAACGTGAGCAGTGACAATTGCATGCACGGGAGCCGATCGTCACAGCGACACACGGCTTTACACTACACATTGCACAAGCATAGGTTACAGCATACAGTCCACAAGCGCTGGACCACAACAAGACTATTCATGTGACGTAGGCGCAAACCGGGGACAATTCAAATTGAGTGGGCGGCAACAAGCCAGACAGAATAAAGAAAGGAACACCCCTATGGCTAAACGAGCAAGTAAGATTTAAGTATATAAAGTGGTTTTTACTAAAGATTATAGCACCGATATTCATGCAAAAAGCGTGTTAGTGATGAATATTGCATCACTAACAACAACCTGGGGGCAGTTTACATGCTCCAACTGACATGACAGGTTCCCTGTAATAGTGTCCCCACCCTGGGCCCCTCCACCTGGTAGTGTCCCCACCCTGGGCCCCTCTACATGGTAGTGTCCCCATCGTGGGCCTCTCCACCTGGTAGTGTCCCCACCCTGGGCCCCTCCACTTGGTAGTGTCCCCACCCTAGGCCCCTCCACCTGGTAGTGTCCCCACCCTAGGCCCCTCCACCTGGTAGTGTCCCCACCCTGGGCCCCTCTACCTGGTAGTGTCCCCACCCTGGGCCCCTCCACCTGGTAATGTCCCCACCCTGGGCCCCTCCACCTGGTAGTGTCCCCACCCTGGGCCCCTGCACCTGGTAATGTCCCCACCCTGGGCCCCTCCACCTGGTAGTGTCCCCACCCTGGGCCCCTCCACCTGGTAGTGTCCTCACACTAGGCTCCTCCACCTGGTAGTGTCCCCATCCTGGGCCCCTCCACCTGGTAGTGTCCCCATCCTAGGCCCCTGCACCTAATAATGTCCCCATCCTGGGCCCCTCCAGTTACCAATGTCCCCATCCTGGGCCTCTGCACCTAGTAATGTCCCTATCCTGAGATGCTTTGTTGCCTTCATCCTGAGGCTGTCTGTCAGACCCATATCTTCTGCCCTGTCCAGTCACAGAGGGTGGGGGGAATAAAAAAAAAAAAATGTTTTCTTACCTTCCTGCGCTCCCCTGGTGTCCTCTTGCGACTTCATACTTGGTGCGGTCTTTTAAATTTTTTTTTTTTCCTCGTTCTCTGGGGCGGGGGCCGGGGCCCACCGGGCATTTCACCGGTACCCTGCCAGGCCAGTCCGACCCTGCCCACAGCAATAAAGATGAATTGTTTGCAGATTTGCAAATGTAATGAAGCAAGATCCCTCAAGATGTCTTGAATACCTTAGTGGCTTCAATGCCCCGTCGGTGGGGTGCAGCAATTAAAGCAAGAGGTTATGCTACAAAATACTAAGTTATGGCATTGTAAACAATGAATTACTCTCTATGTTGTGATCAATAAATAGTATGTGCAAAACTTTTGACAGTCGGTTTTCTTTAATTAAATGACCACACGTATTCAAAAGCATTTTGGTTAAAATTAAGGTCTTGTATGACGACAACTTCATATACTTTCACTTCATCACCAGGGAAATGGCATCACAACAACCAGACAGAAGTAATCACACTTTAACCCCTTTCTGACATTTGTGGTAATAGTACGTCCCTGTGCCCTGGGCCTATTGGACCAGGGATGTACTATTACGCATAATGCGATCGTGCCCACACACAAGCGGTGCGGGGCGATCGCTGCCGAGTGTCAGCTGATAGTTACAGCTGACATCCAGTGCTATGTGCCAGGAGCGGTCTCGCACTGATCCCGACACATTAACCCCCGCAATGCGAGGGCAAGGGGAGGTAAGCACGATACTTATCTCCTCTCCGGGGTCCCGCGGTGTCTATGGCCGAGTGCTGGATGTTGTCATGGCGACTCGATGTAAATAAATGTAAATGTAAAATGTAAATAAAAATGCTACCGCTGAAAACGTCATCTTGTCCTGCAAAAAACAAGCTCCATCAGCCAAAAAATAAAAAAGTTATAGCTCTCAGAATAAAGCGATGCAAAAATTTTTATTTTTTCTATAAAATAGTTTTTATTGCGTAAAAGCGCCAAAACATAAAAAATGATATAAATGTGGTACCGCTGTAAACCTACTGACCCGAAGAATAACGCTGCCTTATCAATTTTACCACATGCGGAACAGCATAAAAAAAAAATAAAAAAAAAATTCCTGAATTGCTGGTTTTTGTTTATTCTGCCTCCCAAAAATCGGAATAGAAAGTGATCAAAAAAAGTCACGTGCCTGAAAATGGTAGCAATAAAAATATCAACTTGTCCCGCAAAAAATTAGCCATCCCATGACTCTGTCGGCCGAAATATGGAAAATTGATAGCTCTCAAAATATGGCGATGCAAAAACTAGTCTTTGCAAAAAAAGTTTTTATTTAGTGTGTGACAGCTGTGAATCATAAAAACCCGATATGAATCTGGTATCGCTGTAATCGCACCGACCCGAAGAATAAAGTCGTCTAATCACTTATACCGCACAAGGAACAGGGTAAAAAATAAACTCTATGGTTAAGGTTGTGCTAGGTTTAGGGCTGTGTTAGGGTTAGGGTTGTGCTAGGGTTAGGGTTATGCTAGGGTTAGGGTTGTGCTAGGGTTAGGGTTATGCTAGGGTTAGGGTTGTGCTAGGGTTGGGATTTTTTCAAAAGTAAAAAAATGATGACAATATGGTGACTAGTGTTGAGCGCAAGTGCTCGCTACTTGAATTTGCAATGGGTGCTTGGGTATGCACCAAGTATCGCGGGTGCTCGAGTGACATTCTCGATTCTCCGCCCCATATGCTTTGCGGCAAAAAAAACCTTGCGGGGATTGCCTGCCATGCACGAGCGATCCCCACATGTTTTTTTTGAGTGTCTAACAACCGTGAAACATGTGGGGTGGGGACTCGAGCATGTCACTCGAGCACCCGCGATACATGGTGCATACCCGAGTACCTGATGTAAAAACTCAAGTAGCGAGCACTTGCGCTAAGACTAATGACAACTTATTTAATATGATGACCTAATATTATCAATTTCTGTGTCGTACCTCTGGGTTCAAAATGTTCACTATACCCCTTGATAAAATCCTTGAGGGATGTAGTTTCCAAAATGAGGTCACTTGTGGGGGATTTACACTATTTAGGCACATCAGGGGCTCTCCAAATGCGACATGACGACCGCTCTCAATTCCAGCCAATTTTGCGTTCAAAAAGTCACACAGTGCTCCTTCCCTTCTGAACCCTGCCGTGCGCCCAAACACTGTATTTTCCCCACATATGGGGTATCGGCGTATTCTAGAGAAATTGCACAAAAGTTTTTGGGGTCTCCTCTTAAAATTTGGGGTTAAAACATCATTTTTCTGTAAAAAGTTTGATTTTTTTATTTTCACAGCTCAATGATATAAACTTCTGTGAAGTACCTGTAGGTTCAAGGTGCTCACCACACATCTAGATAGGTTCCCTGATGGGTCTAGTTTCCAAAATGGTGTCACTTGTGGGGGGTTTCCACTGTTTAGGCACATCAGGGGCTCCCCAAACGCAACATGGTGTCCAGTCCACTAATTATTCCAGCAAATCTTACATTCAAAAAGTCAAATGGCGCTCCTTCCCTTCCGAACCCTGCTGTGCGCCCAAACAGTGGTTTTCCCCCACATATGGGGTATCTGCGTGCTCAGAAGAAATTGCACAACAAGATTTGGAGTCCATTTTTTCTGCTACCCTTGCAAAAATAAAAAAAATGGGGTCTAAATAACATTTTTGTGAAAAAAGTTAAATGTTAATTTTTTTCTTCCACATTTCAAAAATTCCTGTGAAGCACCTGAAGGGTTAATAAACTTCTTGAATGTGGTTTTGAGCACCTTGAGGGGTGCAGTTTTTAGAATGGTGTCACTTTTGGGTATTTTCTGTCATAAAGGCCCCTCAAAGTCACTTCAAATGTGATATGGTCCCTAAAAAAATGGTTTTGTAAATTTTGTTGTAAAAATGAGAAATCACTTGTCAGATTTTAACCCTTATAACTTCCAAACAAAAAAAAATTTTGGTTCCAAAATTGTGCTGATGTAAAGTAGACATGTGGAAAATGTTATTTATTAACTATTTTGCGTGACACATCTCTCTGATTTAAGGGCATGAAAATTCGAAGTTTGAAAATTGCGAAATTTACAAAATTTTTGCCAAATTTCCGATTTTTTCGCAAATAAACGCAAGTCATATTGAAGAAATGTTACCACTATCATGAAGTACAATATGTCACGAAAAACAATCTCAGAATCAGAGGGATCCGTTGAAGCATTCCACAGTTCTTACCTCATAAAGTGACAGTGGTCAGAATTGTAAAAATTGGCCCGGTCTTTAACGTGCAAACCACCCTCGGGGGTAAAGTGGTTAAAAAAATGCTACATTTTTGCTTGCCATTGTATAATTGGAAGCACTCGGAGGTAGAGAATGGGCCCATAGCAGAATATATTACAAATCAGTACAAAAGATTTGTAATACATTTTTCGCACTGACTGACCCTCATTTCTTAAAGTAATGATTGCCACTCGTTTTTCTTTACTTAGCTGCTTTTTTCTTGCCATAATACAAATTCTAACAGTCTATTCAGTAGGACTATCAGCTGTGTATCCACCAGACTTCTGCACAACACAACTGATGGTCCCAACCCCATTTATAAGGCAAGAAATCCCACTTATTAAACCTGACAGGGCACACGTGTGAAGTGAAAACCATTTCCGGTGACTACCTCTTGAAGCTCATCAAGAGAATGCCAAGAGTGTGCAAAGCAGTCATCAAAGGAAAAAGTGGCTACTTTGAAGAACCTAGAATATAAGACATATTTTCAGTTGTTTCACACTTTTTTGTTAAGTATATAATTCCACATGTGATAATTCATAGTTTTGATGCCTTCAGTGTGAATGTACAATTTTCATAGTCATGAAAATACAGAAAAATCTTTAAATGAGAAGGTGTGTCCAAACTTTTGGTCTGTACTGTATATACATATAGATTGATATACAAGTACTTCTCATTAAATTAGAATATTATCAAAAAGTTATCGTATTTTTAGGACTATAAGACGCATCTAGGTTTTAGAGGAGGATAATAGAAAAAAAAATTAAGCAAAAAATGTGGTCATGATGCACTGTTATGGGGGACACTGCTGACACTGGTATTGGAGTAATATCCCCCAATTCTGTTAATATCCTCCATCCTGGTATGTATGACCCCTTCTTCCTGGTATATGTGGCCCTCATCCCCATCCTGGTAGACGTGGCCCTCATCCCCATCCTGGTATATGAGGCCCTCATCTGCATCCTGATATACATCGTCCTCATCCCCATCCTGGTATGCATGGCACCCCTTGAGCCCCCATCCTGGTATGCATGGCACCCCTTGATCCCCCATCCTGGTATGCATGGCACCCCTGATCTCCATCCTGGTATGCATGGCACCCCTTGATTTCCCATCCTGGCATGCATGGCACCCCTTGATCCCCCATTCTGGTATGCATGGCACCCCTCGATCCTGGTATGCATGGCACCCCTTGATTCTGGTATGCTTGGCACCCTTTGATCCCTTGATCCTGGTACGCATGGCACCCCTTGATCCTGGTATGCTTGGCACCCTCTGATCCTGGTATACATGGCACCCCTTGATCCTGGTATGCTTGGCACCCTCTGATCCCTTGATCCTGCTATGCTTGATCACCTCGTGATCCCCATCACGCTGCCCACAAAAAAAATAAACAATCATACTCACCACCTCTCTGCTCCAGCGCTGTGTCCCGCTCTGCTGCCGAAACTCTCACTGTGTGAGCTGCGCATGGCGTCCCTGACATGAGCCATCACACAGTGTGAGATGCTGTGCCGGAATAGTCACTGCTCCCCGCACCGGGACTGTGTGCGTGGGGAGCAGTGACCATTCACTCTCTTCAATAACCCATGAGTGGGTTGTAGTGAATATTCATGGTCTTTAATAGCGGGTACACAGACCGCCGGCCGCAGAAGGAGCCGCACCGCGGCTACAGTGTGCGAGCAATTAAGGAAAATGAATATTCATTGCTCCCCAAGCCCGTGAATATTCATTTTCTTTAGCAACGGGCACAGTGTAGGCTGCAGCAGGCGGCTGCTGCCTTCTGTGTCCCGCTCTTCCACCACTGCCGCTACCCCCACACCACCCACAGCCACAGTATATAGTACGGACATGTATAGTTCAGACTATAAGACGCACCCCCCACTTTCCTCCAAAATTTTAGAGGAAAAAAGTCTTATAGTCCGAAAAATACGGTAATTTATTTCAGTTCTTCAATACAAAAAGTGAAACTCATATATTATATAGAGTCATTACAAACAGAGTGATCTATTTCAAGTGTTTAGTTCTGTTAATGTTGATGATTATGGCTTACAGCCAATGAACACACAAAAGTCATTATCTCAATGAATTAGAATACTTTATAACAACAGCTTGAAAAATGTTTTTAAAATCCTAAATGTTGGCCTACTGAAATGTATGTTCAGTAAATGCACTCAATACTTGGTCGGGGCTCCTTTTGCATCAATTACTGCATCAATGCGGCATGGAGGCGATCAGCCTGTGGCACTGCTGAGGTGTTCTGGAAGCCCAGGTTACTTTGATAGCAGCCTTCAGCTCGTCTGCATTGTTGGGTCTGGTGTCTCTCATCTTCCTCTTGACAATACCCCATAGATTCTCTATGGGGTTAAGGTCAGGCGAGTTTGCTGGCCAATCAAGCACAGTGATACTGTTGTTTTTAAACCAGGTATTGGTAATTTTGTCAGTGTGGACAGGTGCCAAGTCCTGCTGGAGAATGAAATTTCCATCTCCAAAAAGCTTGTCGGCAGAGGGAAGCATGAAGTGCTCTAAAATTTCCTGGTAGACGGCTGCGCCGACTTTGGTCTTGATAAAACAAAGTGGACCTACACCAGCAGATGACATGGCTCCCCAAACCATCACTGATTGTGGAAACTTCACGCTAGACCTCAAGCAACTTGGATTGTGTGCCTCTCCACTCCTCCTCCAGACTCTGGGACCTTGATTTCCAAATGAAATGCAAAATTTACTTTCATCTGAAAACAACACCTTGGACGACTGAGCAACAGTCCAGGTCTTTTTCTCCTTATCCCAGGTAAGACGCTTCTGGCGTTGTCTATTGGTCATGAGTGGCTTGACACAAGGAATGCGACACTTGTAGCCCAAGTCCTGGATACGTCTGTGGGTGGTGGCTTTTGAAGCAGTGACTCCAACAGCAGTCCACTCCTTGTGAATCTCCCCCAAATTTTTGAATGGCCTTTTCTTAACAATCCTTTCAAGGCTGCGGTTATCCCAGTTGCTTGTGCACCTTTTTCTACCACATTTTTTCCTTCCACTCAACTTTCCATCAATATGCTTGGATACAGCACTCTTTGAACAGCCAGCTTCTTTAGCAATGACCTTTTGTGGCTTACCCTCCTTGTGGAGTGTTTCAATGACTGCCTTCTGGACATCTGTCAAGTCAGCAGTCTTCTCCATGATTGTGGAGCCTACTGAAACAGACTAAGGGACCTTTCTTAAATGCTTCGGAAGCCTTTGCAGGTGTTTTTTGGTAATTATTCTAATTTACAGAGATAATGACTTTTGTGTTTTCATTGGCTGTAAGCCATAATCATCAACATTAATAGAAATAAACACTTGAAATAGATCACTCTGTTTGTAACGACTCTATATAATATATGAGTTTCACTTTTTGAATTGAAGAACTGAAATAAATTAACTTTTTGATGATATTCTAATTAAGTGAGAGAGAGTGTTGAAGCACTTGTATGTAGATATAAATATATATAGAGAGAGAGAACGAGGATATCAGCTGTACGTTCAGAGTAACACAATTTTCCAACAATGATTCTCACCCAAATCACTGACGTATAAAATGAAAGTTGTTTGAAAAAAAACCTAACAAATCTAAACTGCACCTCAATGTTATGAAGTTTTTATGTAATCTAATTTTAACTCTATGAAACCCAGTAATGTACCCTATGGCACTGTAACCAGGGGGGTCTCAGAGCTTCTTAGACAAGTATTCCTAGTCAAAGAACTTGTAACCGTATACCTGTAGGCTATAATCAGTTATGATTTTTAATAAAATGACATCAATTTACACTGAGCTGATGTTTATGCCTTGATATGTTTGAAACTATTGCCAATCTTGTAATTCAATTTTGATGTCTGGGTTAATAGGATGGGGGTGGGGTGGAGGTTATGTAACCCTTGTTATTGAGACATGGAGGATGTTGAGTGTTAGTCACCAATTTTTTGGGATGGCAAATACATTTTACGCACTGCAAACACCATAGCAATAACAGCGTGTATTACATGTATTTTTTCCCACATTGACAAAAAAAAATTCTATCTACTCAACCATCACATGTGAATGCACCCATACTGCCATCCATATGTCAGCCAAGTTTTGTCCATTTTTACTGATAATGGGTAGAAGCTTGGATAACGATAAAAATAAATTCCAAACTGATGGTAAAAATGGACACGCCAAATGGACGCCAAAAATGGATGAAAATTGGATCCAACAACCAGTTTGTTTATACATGTAGAAGAAAAGAATGGATGTCCGAATAATGCCTATGACAAGGCCGTCACCACTGAAAATCACATCAAACTTCTCTTGTTATTAATGGGAAAAAAATAGCATATACAACTGTTACTTCAAGAAGTTGCATGCGAAGACTGATTTGAATATGATTCAGCTAGCTGCTCATTTTTGCACTCTATCAAAAAGCATAAGGTAGGAGTTTACCTACAATATCACATAGGCATACATTGGTATTGACTTTCATTGTAAAAAAAAAACCCTACCCAATGTGGTATGCCATATCCCTTTGTACAAGAAAGATCAGCAGACTTTCAGAAAACATTGAGTGGATGGGGCTCTTGGTGAACATATAAGGTTGCCTCCCAGTGCATACAAGTCTGAACAGAGCCTGAAGGGGATTGTCCAGAGAAAACAAGTGATCATTTAATGGCAGGATAGGTGTTAACTTGTTTTCACCAGACTACCCCTTTAATGCGTAGCTTTAGCCTATACAGTAATCCAATATGTTGTGTACTTCTGAAACATCAGGAAACACTTGTAAAGCATTTGTGATGTTAATCCCATTTTTTAGGACATTTACCAACACTTTATGCCCCCATACACATTACTGTAACGTTGGCCCCATACAAATTAACGTAACATCGGCCCCATACACATTACTGTAACGTTGGCCCCATACCCATACACATTAATGTAACATCGGCCCCATACACATTACTGTAACGTCGGCCCCATACACATTACTGTAACGTCGGCCCCATACACATTACTGTAACGTCGGCCCCATACACATTACTGTAACGTCGGCCCCATACACATTACTGTAACGTCAGCCCCATACACATTACTGTACCGTCGGCCCCATACACATTACTGTAGCTTCGGCCCCATACACATTACTGTACCGTCGGCCCCATACACATTACTGTAGCGTGGCCCCATACACATTACTGTAGCGTGGGGCCCCATACACATTACTGTAACGTCGGCCCCATACACATTACTGTAACGTCGGCCCCATACACATTAATGTAACGTCGGCCCCATACACATTAATGTAACGTCGGCCCCATACACATTACTGTAGCGTCGGCCCCATACACATTAATGTAACGTCGGCCCCATACACATTACTGTAGCGTCGGCCCCATACACATGACTGTACCGTCGGCCCCATACACATGACTGTACCGTCGGCCCCATACACATTACTGTACCGTCGGCCCCATACACATTACTGTAACGTCGGCCCCATACACACTAATGTAACGTCGGCCCCATACACACTAATGTAACGTCGGCCCCATACACATTAATGTAACGTCGGCCCCATACACATTAATGTAACGTCGGCCCCATACACATTAATGTAACGTCGGCCCCATACACATTAATGTAACGTCGGCCCCATACACATTAATGTAACGTCGGCCCCATACACATTAATGTACCGTCGGCCCCATACACATTAATGTAACGTCGGCCCCATACACATTAATGTACCGTCGGCCCCATACACATTACTGTACCGTCGGCCCCATACACATTACTGTACCGTCGGCCCCATACACATTAATGTACCGTCGGCCCCATACACATTAATGTAACGTCGGCCCCATACACATTACTGTACCGTCGGCCCCATACACATTAATGTAACGTCGGCCCCATACACATTACTGTACCGTCGGCCCCATACACATTAATGTACCGTCGGCCCCATACACATTAATGTACCGTCGGCCCCATACACATTAATGTAACGTCGGCCCCATACACATTACTGTACCGTCGGCCCCATACACATTAATGTACCGTCGGCCCCATACACATTAATGTACCGTCGGCCCCATACACATTAATGTAACGTCGGCCCCATACACATTAATGTAACGTCGGCCCCATACACATTACTGTAACGTCGGCCCCATACACATTAATGTACCGTCGGCCCCATACACATTAATGTAACGTCGGCCCCATACACATTACTGTACCGTCGGCCCCATACACATTACTGTAACGTCGGCCCCATACACATTACTGTACCGTCGGCCCCATACACATTAATGTACCGTCGGCCCCATACACATTACTGTACCGTCGGCCCCATACACATTACTGTACCGTCGGCCCCATACACATTACTGTAACGTCGGCCCCATACACATTACTGTAACGTCGGCCCCATACACATTAATGTACCGTCGGCCCCATACACATTACTGTAACGTCGGCCCCATACACATTAATGTAACGTCGGCCCCATACACATTACTGTAACGTCGGCCCCATACACATTAATGTAACGTCGGCCCCATACACATTACTGTAACGTCGGCCCCATACACATTACTGTAACGTCGGCCCCATACACATTACTGTACCGTCGGCCCCATACACATTAATGTACCGTCGGCCCCATACACATTAATGTAACGTCGGCCCCATACACATTACTGTACCGTCGGCCCCATACACATTAATGTAACGTCGGCCCCATACACATTAATGTACCGTCGGCCCCATACACATTAATGTAACGTCGGCCCCATACACATTACTGTACCGTCGGCCCCATACACATTAATGTAACGTCGGCCCCATACACATTACTGTAACGTCGGCCCCATACACATTACTGTAACGTCGGCCCCATACACATTACTGTAACGTCGGCCCCATACACATTAATGTAACGTCGGCCCCATACACATTAATGTAACGTCGGCCCCATACACATTACTGTAACGTCGGCCCCATACACATTAATGTAACGTCGGCCCCATACACATTACTGTAACGTCGGCCCCATACACATTAATGTACCGTCGGCCCCATACACATTAATGTAACGTCGGCCCCATACACATTACTGTACCGTCGGCCCCATACACATTACTGTAACGTCGGCCCCATACACATTACTGTACCGTCGGCCCCATACACATTAATGTACCGTCGGCCCCATACACATTAATGTAACGTCGGCCCCATACACATTAATGTAACGTCGGGCCAATACACATTACTGTAACGTCGGCCCCATACACATTAATGTAACGTCGGCCCCATACACATTACTGTAACGTCGGCCCCATACACATTAATGTACCGTCGGCCCCATACACATTAATGTAACGTCGGCCCCATACACATTACTGTACCGTCGGCCCCATACACATTACTGTAACGTCGGCCCCATACACATTACTGTACCGTCGGCCCCATACACATTACTGTAGCTTCGGCCCCATACACATTACTGTACCGTCGGCCCCATACACATTACTGTAGCGTGGCCCCATACACATTACTGTAGCGTGGGGCCCCATACACATTACTGTAACGTCGGCCCCATACACATTACTGTAACGTCGGCCCCATACACATTAATGTAACGTCGGCCCCATACACATTAATGTAACGTCGGCCCCATACACATTACTGTAGCGTCGGCCCCATACACATTAATGTAACGTCGGCCCCATACACATTACTGTAGCGTCGGCCCCATACACATGACTGTACCGTCGGCCCCATACACATGACTGTACCGTCGGCCCCATACACATTACTGTACCGTCGGCCCCATACACATTACTGTAACGTCGGCCCCATACACACTAATGTAACGTCGGCCCCATACACACTAATGTAACGTCGGCCCCATACACATTAATGTAACGTCGGCCCCATACACATTAATGTAACGTCGGCCCCATACACATTAATGTAACGTCGGCCCCATACACATTAATGTAACGTCGGCCCCATACACATTAATGTACCGTCGGCCCCATACACATTAATGTAACGTCGGCCCCATACACATTAATGTACCGTCGGCCCCATACACATTACTGTACCGTCGGCCCCATACACATTACTGTACCGTCGGCCCCATACACATTAATGTACCGTCGGCCCCATACACATTACTGTAACGTCGGCCCCATACACATTACTGTACCGTCGGCCCCATACACATTAATGTAACGTCGGCCCCATACACATTACTGTACCGTCGGCCCCATACACATTAATGTACCGTCGGCCCCATACACATTAATGTACCGTCGGCCCCATACACATTAATGTAACGTGGCCCCATACACATTACTGTACCGTCGGCCCCATACACATTAATGTACCGTCGGCCCCATACACATTAATGTACCGTCGGCCCCATACACATTAATGTAACGTCGGCCCCATACACATTAATGTAACGTCGGCCCCATACACATTACTGTACCGTCGGCCCCATACACATTACTGTAACGTCGGCCCCATACACATTAATGTACCGTCGGCCCCATACACATTACTGTACCGTCGGCCCCATACACATTACTGTACCGTCGGCCCCATACACATTAATGTAACGTCGGCCCCATACACATTACTGTACCGTCGGCCCCATACACATTAATGTACCGTCGGCCCCATACACATTAATGTACCGTCGGCCCCATACACATTAATGTAACGTCGGCCCCATACACATTAATGTAACGTCGGCCCCATACACATTACTGTAACGTCGGCCCCATACACATTAATGTAACGTCGGCCCCATACACATTACTGTAACGTCGGCCCCATACACATTAATGTAACGTCGGCCCCATACACATTACTGTACCGTCGGCCCCATACACATTACTGTAACGTCGGCCCCATACACATTACTGTACCGTCGGCCCCATACACATTAATGTACCGTCGGCCCCATACACATTAATGTAACGTCGGCCCCATACACATTACTGTACCGTCGGCCCCATACACATTAATGTAACGTCGGCCCCATACACATTAATGTACCGTCGGCCCCATACACATTAATGTAACGTCGGCCCCATACACATTAATGTAACGTCGGCCCCATACACATTACTGTACCGTCGGCCCCATACACATTAATGTAACGTCGGCCCCATACACATTACTGTAACGTCGGCCCCATACACATTACTGTAACGTCGGCCCCATACACATTACTGTAACGTCGGCCCCATACACATTAATGTAACGTCGGCCCCATACACATTAATGTAACGTCGGCCCCATACACATTACTGTAACGTCGGCCCCATACACATTAATGTAACGTCGGCCCCATACACATTACTGTAACGTCGGCCCCATACACATTAATGTACCGTCGGCCCCATACACATTAATGTAACGTCGGCCCCATACACATTACTGTACCGTCGGCCCCATACACATTACTGTAACGTCGGCCCCATACACATTACTGTACCGTCGGCCCCATACACATTAATGTACCGTCGGCCCCATACACATTAATGTAACGTCGGCCCCATACACATTAATGTAACGTCGGCCCATACACATTACTGTAACGTCGGCCCCATACACATTAATGTAACGTCGGCCCCATACACATTACTGTAACGTCGGCCCCATACACATTAATGTACCGTCGGCCCCATACACATTAATGTAACGTCGGCCCCATACACATTACTGTACCGTCGGCCCCATACACATTACTGTAACGTCGGCCCCATACACATTACTGTACCGTCGGCCCCATACACATTAATGTACCGTCGGCCCCATACACATTAATGTACCGTCGGCCCCATACACATTAATGTAACGTCGGCCCCATACACATTAATGTAACGTCGGCCCCATACACATTAATGTACCGTCGGCCCCATACACATTAATGTAACGTCGGCCCCATACACATTACTGTACCGTCGGCCCCATACACATTAATGTAACGTCGGCCCCATACACATTACTGTAACGTCGGCCCCATACACATTACTGTACCGTCGGCCCCATACACATTACTGTAACGTCGGCCCCATACACATTAATGTAACGTCGGCCCCATACACATTAATGTAACGTCGGCCCCATACACATTACTGTAACGTCGGCCCCATACACATTAATGTAACGTCGGCCCCATACACATTACTGTAACGTCGGCCCCATACACATTAATGGACCGTCGGCCCCATACACATTACTGTACCGTCGGCCCCATACACATTACTGTAACGTCGGCCCCATACACATTACTGTACCGTCGGCCCCATACACATTAATGTACCGTCGGCCCCATACACATTACTGTACCGTCGGCCCCATACACATTAATGTAACGTCGGCCCCATACACATTACTGTAACGTCGGCCCCATACACATTAATGTAACGTCGGCCCCATACACATTACTGTACCGTCGGCCCCATACACATTAATGTAACGTCGGCCCCATACACATTAATGTACCGTCGGCCCCATACACATTAATGTAACGTCGGCCCCATACACATTACTGTAACGTCGGCCCCATACACATTAATGTACCGTCGGCCCCATACACATTACTGTACCGTCGGCCCCATACACATTAATGTAACGTCGGCCCCATACACATTACTGTAACGTCGGCCCCATACACATTACTGTAACGTCGGCCCCATACACATTAATGTAACGTCGGCCCCATACACATTAATGTAACGTCGGCCCCATACACATTACTGTAACGTCGGCCCCATACACATTAATGTAACGTCGGCCCCATACACATTAATGTACCGTCGGCCCCATACACATTAATGTAACGTCGGCCCCATACACATTACTGTACCGTCGGCCCCATACACATTACTGTAACGTCGGCCCCATACACATTACTGTACCGTCGGCCCCATACACATTACTGTACCGTCGGCCCCATACACATTAATGTAACGTCGGCCCCATACACATTAATGTAACGTCGGCCCCATACACATTAATGTACCGTCGGCCCCATACACATTAATGTAACGTCGGCCCCATACACATTAATGTACCGTCGGCCCCATACACATTAATGTAACGTCGGCCCCATACACATTAATGTAACGTCGGCCCCATACACATTACTGTACCGTCGGCCCCATACACATTAATGTAACGTCGGCCCCATACACATTACTGTAACGTCGGCCCCATACACATTACTGTAACGTCGGCCCCATACACATTACTGTAACGTCGGCCCCATACACATTACTGTAACGTCGGCCCCATACACATTACTGTAACGTCGGCCCCATACACATTACTGTACCGTCGGCCCCATACACATTACTGTAACGTCGGCCCCATACACATTAATGTACCGTCGGCCCCATACACATTAATGTAACGTCGGCCCCATACACATTACTGTAACGTCGGCCCCATACACATTAATGTAACGTCGGCCCCATACACATTACTGTAACGTCGGCCCCATACACATTACTGTAACGTCGGCCCCATACACATTACTGTAACGTCGGCCCCATACACATTAATGTACCGTCGGCCCCATACACATTAATGTAACGTCGGCCCCATACACATTAATGTAACGTCGGCCCCATACACATTAATGTACCGTCGGCCCCATACACATTAATGTAACGTCGGCCCCATACACATTAATGTACCGTCGGCCCCATACACATTAATGTAACGTCGGCCCCATACACATTAATGTAACGTCGGCCCCATACACATTACTGTACCGTCGGCCCCATACACATTAATGTAACGTCGGCCCCATACACATTACTGTAACGTCGGCCCCATACACATTACTGTAACGTCGGCCCCATACACATTACTGTAACGTCGGCCCCATACACATTACTGTAACGTCGGCCCCATACACATTACTGTAACGTCGGCCCCATACACATTACTGTACCGTCGGCCCCATACACATTACTGTAACGTCGGCCCCATACACATTAATGTACTGTCGGCCCCATACACATTAATGTAACGTCGGCCCCATACACATTACTGTAACGTCGGCCCCATACACATTACTGTAACGTCGGCCCCATACACATTACTGTAACGTCGGCCCCATACACATTAATGTACCGTCGGCCCCATACACATTAATGTAACGTCGGCCCCATACACATTACTGTACCGTCGGCCCCATACACATTACTGTAACGTCGGCCCCATACACATTAATGTACCGTCGGCCCCATACACATTAATGTAACGTCGGCCCCATACACATTACTGTAACGTCGGCCCCATACACATTACTGTAACGTCGGCCCCATACACATTAATGTAACGTCGGCCCCATACACATTAATGTAACGTCGGCCCCATACACATTACTGTAACGTCGGCCCCACATACACATTAATGTAGTACCGTCGGCCCCATACACATTAATGTAACGTCGGCCCCATACACATTACTGTAACGTCGGCCCCATACACATTACTGTAACGTCGGCCCCATACACATTACTGTACCGTCGGCCCCATACACATTAATGTAACGTCGGCCCCATACACATTACTGTAACGTCGGCCCCATACACATTACTGTAACGTCGGCCCCATACACATTAATGTAACGTCGGCCCCATACACATTAATGTAACGTCGGCCCCATACACATTACTGTAACGTCGGCCCCATACACATTAATGTACCGTCGGCCCCATACACATTAATGTAACGTCGGCCCCATACACATACTGTAGTGGCCCATACACATTACTGTAACGTCGGCCCCATACACATTACTGTACCGTCGGCCCCATACACATTAATGTAACGTCGGCCCCATACACATTACTGTAACGTCGGCCCCATACACATTACTGTAACGTCGGCCCCATACACATTACTGTAACGTCGGCCCCATACACATTAATGTACCGTCGGCCCCATACACATTACTGTAACGTCGGCCCCATACACATTAATGTAACGTCGGCCCCATACACATTAATGTAACGTCGGCCCCATACACATTACTGTAACGTCGGCCCCATACACATTAATGTAACGTCGGCCCCATACACATTACTGTAACGTCGGCCCCATACACATTAATGTACCGTCGGCCCCATACACATTAATGTAACGTCGGCCCCATACACATTACTGTACCGTCGGCCCCATACACATTACTGTAACGTCGGCCCCATACGCATTACTGTACCGTCGGCCCCATACGCATTAATGTACCGTCGGCCCCATACGCATTAATGTAACGTCGGCCCCATACGCATTAATGTAACGTCGGCCCCATACACATTAATGTAACGTCGGCCCCATACACATTAATGTACCGTCGGCCCCATACACATTAATGTAACGTCGGCCCCATACACATTAATGTACCGTCGGCCCCATACACATTAATGTAACGTCGGCCCCATACACATTACTGTACCGTCGGCCCCATACACATTAATGTAACGTCGGCCCCATACACATTACTGTAACGTCGGCCCCATACACATTACTGTAACGTCGGCCCCATACACATTACTGTAACGTCGGCCCCATACACATTACTGTAACGTCGGCCCCATACACATTACTGTAACGTCGGCCCCATACACATTACTGTACCGTCGGCCCCATACACATTACTGTAACGTCGGCCCCATACACATTAATGTACCGTCGGCCCCATACACATTAATGTAACGTCGGCCCCATACACATTACTGTAACGTCGGCCCCATACACATTACTGTAACGTCGGCCCCATACACATTAATGTACCGTCGGCCCCATACACATTAATGTAACGTCGGCCCCATACACATTAATGTAACGTCGGCCCCATACACATTACTGTACCGTCGGCCCCATACACATTACTGTAACGTCGGCCCCATACACATTACTGTACCGTCGGCCCCATACACATTAATGTAACGTCGGCCCCATACACATTACTGTAACGTCGGCCCCATACACATTACTGTAACGTCGGCCCCATACACATTAATGTAACGTCGGCCCCATACACATTAATGTAACGTCGGCCCCATACACATTACTGTAACGTCGGCCCCATACACATTAATGTACCGTCGGCCCCATACACATTAATGTAACGTCGGCCCCATACACATTACTGTACCGTCGGCCCCATACACATTACTGTAACGTCGGCCCCATACACATTACTGTACCGTCGGCCCCATACACATTAATGTAACGTCGGCCCCATACACATTACTGTAACGTCGGCCCCATACACATTACTGTAACGTCGGCCCCATACACATTAATGTAACGTCGGCCCATACACATTACTGTAACGTCGGCCCCATACACATTAATGTACCGTCGGCCCCATACACATTAATGTAACGTCGGCCCCATACACATTACTGTACCGTCGGCCCCATACACATTACTGTAACGTCGGCCCCATACACATTACTGTACCGTCGGCCCCATACACATTAATGTAACGTCGGCCCCATACACATTACTGTAACGTCGGCCCCATACACATTACTGTAACGTCGGCCCCATACACATTACTGTACCGTCGGCCCCATACACATTAATGTACCGTCGGCCCCATACACATTACTGTAACGTCGGCCCCATACACATTAATGTAACGTCGGCCCCATACACATTAATGTAACGTCGGCCCCATACACATTACTGTAACGTCGGCCCCATACACATTAATATAACGTCGGCCCCATACACATTAATGTACCGTCGGCCCCATACACATTAATGTAACGTCGGCCCCATACACATTACTGTACCGTCGGCCCCATACACATTACTGTAACGTCGGCCCCATACACATTACTGTACCGTCGGCCCCATACACATTAATGTACCGTCGGCCCCATACACATTAATGTAACGTCGGCCCCATACACATTAATGTACCGTCGGCCCCATACACATTAATGTACCGTCGGCCCCATACACATTAATGTAACGTCGGCCCCATACACATTAATGTACCGTCGGCCCCATACACATTAATGTAACGTCGGCCCCATACACATTACTGTACCGTCGGCCCCATACACATTAATGTAACGTCGGCCCCATACACATTACTGTAACGTCGGCCCCATACACATTACTGTAACGTCGGCCCCATACACATTACTGTAACGTCGGCCCCATACACATTACTGTAACGTCGGCCCCATACACATTACTGTACCGTCGGCCCCATACACATTACTGTAACGTCGGCCCCATACACATTAATGTACCGTCGGCCCCATACACATTAATGTAACGTCGGCCCCATACACATTACTGTAACGTCGGCCCCATACACATTACTGTAACGTCGGCCCCATACACATTACTGTAACGTCGGCCCCATACACATTAATGTACCGTCGGCCCCATACACATTAATGTAACGTCGGCCCCATACACATTAATGTAACGTCGGCCCCATACACATTACTGTACCGTCGGCCCCATACACATTACTGTAACGTCGGCCCCATACACATTAATGTACCGTCGGCCCCATACACATTAATGTAACGTCGGCCCCATACACATTACTGTAACGTCGGCCCCATACACATTACTGTAACGTCGGCCCCATACACATTAATGTAACGTCGGCCCCATACACATTAATGTAACGTCGGCCCCATACACATTACTGTAACGTCGGCCCCATACACATTAATGTAACGTCGGCCCCATACACATTACTGTAACGTCGGCCCCATACACATTAATGTACCGTCGGCCCCATACACATTAATGTAACGTCGGCCCCATACACATTACTGTAACGTCGGCCCCATACACATTACTGTAACGTCGGCCCCATACACATTACTGTACCGTCGGCCCCATACACATTAATGTAACGTCGGCCCCATACACATTACTGTAACGTCGGCCCCATACACATTACTGTAACGTCGGCCCCATACACATTAATGTACCGTCGGCCCCATACACATTACTGTAACGTCGGCCCCATACACATAATGTAAACGTCGGCCCCATACACATTAATGTAACGTCGGCCCCATACACATTACTGTAACGTCGGCCCCATACACATTAATGTAACGTCGGCCCCATACACATTACTGTAACGTCGGCCCCATACACATTAATGTACCGTCGGCCCATACACATTACTGTACCGTCGGCCCCATACACATTACTGTAACGTCGGCCCCATACACATTTACTGTACCGTCGGCCCATACACATTAATGTACCGTCGGCCCCATACACATTAATGTAACGTCGGCCCCATACACATTAATGTAACGTCGGCCCATACACATTAATGTACCGTCGGCCCCATACACATTAATGTAACGTCGGCCCCATACACATTAATGTACCGTCG